>NW_006921681.1:7521973-7574063 GCF_000298275.1 Orycteropus afer afer
TCGTCCTCGTCGTCGTCGTCGTCCTCCTCCTCCTCGTCGTCGTCGTCCTCCTCCTCGTTCAGTTCCAGCTCCTCCTCCTCGTCCTCCTGCGACGACTCCCCGGCGGCGCCGGCGGCGGGCGCGGCGGAAGTAGCGGGCACCTCGCAGGGCCCGGGCGGCACGGCGAGTGGTCCGGGGTGGCCGGGGTCGGCCCCGTCGCCCAGGCTTAAGCTGAGGCCGGCGGCAGCCGTCTGCAGGAAGAGCAGGGAGCCGCCGGGCTCGGCGCCCAGCGTGAGCGAGCCGTCCAGGCTGACAGCGGCGGGCGCGGGGCCCTCGGCGCCAGGCTCGCCGCGCTCCTGTTTCTCGTGCTTGCGCTTGTGCGAGTCCATCTGCGACATGCCCACGACCGTGTGGCGGCAGCCTGGGTAGGTGCAATGGAAGTGCGAGCACTTGAGCTTGTACTTGCAGTCGGGCACGGCGCAGTCCGCGCTCGAGCTGAACTGGCAGAAGCCTGCCGCGCTGATCACGTCCTGCTTGCCGTGGTGCTTGCGGTGCGCCGTGACCTTGGTGCTGTCGGTGCAGCGGAAGCGGCAGCGCAGGCAGTGGAAGTGCGTGCTGGTGCCAGAGAAGGGGCAGTCGGCGAAGTGGCAGCTGAGCGAAGCCTTGAAGCGCTTGAAGTCGTCCAGCACCAGGTTGTCCACGCGGTCATGGTGCTGCGCGTGCTTGTACATGTGCGTGCGCCCGCAGAACTTGTAGCCGCAGTTCTCACGCGTGCAGTGGTAGTGGGTGACCTTGAGCGAGAACTGGCAGGCGGAGTCCTTGCAGTCCTCGTAGAGGTCGAAGCGTCGGAAGCCCTCCAGCATCATGCCCTCGTCCAGCATCTTGCGGGAGGAGGCTGTTTTGCGCCGCTTGCCGAAGGGCGACATGTCCTCAATTATCCAGAAGCGCTTTTTGGCCCCTGAGGCTGTCGGCATGGAGATGGTGTTCCCTGGTGGGGGGGGGGTCAGGGCAGTCAGTGCGGAAGGGATGTTCCCTTGGGCACCATTCCCAGGATGACACCCATGGGTCCTGATCCTGGCATGGGCCCGAGGGCAGCATTTCTACACGACCCCTTGGCTTCTCCCACCCCCCTGCAACCAGGCCCAGGGAGCCACGGGCTTCCCCTTGCTTCATCACTGACTGCAGGATGGCCCACAGGCGTCCACCTGGGGTGGCAGCACAGCTGGCTTGGGGGGATGTGGTGGCTTCTTCCTGGCGGGTTTGGGTGGGAAGTGAAGACACGTCCTGGCGCTAATTGAAGCTGAAGGGGGAATCTAGGTCGGTGGAGCGTAATTACCCAGGTTGGACTGGGGCCAGGACGCCATCACGCGCCTGCCTCTAATGAGGGACAGGCGGGCTCCTTCTACCGCTGGCTAACCGGTTTTCCCCCAGCCGCCCGCCTGTCTGCGCAAGGGGACCAGCCTACTCAAAGCAGGGATGCCAATTGCCCTGGGGCTGTTTGTGGCTGCTACTCCCTGCCCTGAGGTTCTAGAAGGTTCTTTAAGGTCTTGTTGGGGTTTTCTGCCCCCGTGGACTAGGAGGGGGCTGTTCTGCTGAGGGGCCAGTCCTGGAGGAGCTAGGAGCCCGGGAATCAGGCCCCTACTCGCCCTACTAGAGCCACCAACCTAAGCCAGGGCTGGGGCAGGGACTCATCCAGGGCACAGGTGCCCAGCTGTACCCTTCTTCCTGGCCCCAACTGCTTCCCAGGACTCAGGATGCCCCATTGCCAAGGCCACCTACCCTGTGGACTCTATGGCTGTGCTTATTTCACACTTTTTCTGGGGGACACCCATGGCCACTGCAGCTGCAGGGTGACAGGATGGCCAACTCCCTGCTGCTTCCCTGCCCGCCCCCTCCCCAAACACCAAATGGAACCCTCAGGCCCTACTCAGGAGGACAGTGGACTCTCCCACATAGCTGACCTGCACGGCCCTGCTTGAGCCAACCAGCTCCCTGCCCACAAACAGCCCAGTCACCCGCCCTTAGAAGGTGAAGAGATATGAGGACTTTGAGGGGGTGGTGACCCCAGGCAGAGGATAAGGGTTTCATGTCTGAAATGCAGAGGGGCTGCTGCAAAACCACCATTCTGGGATTCTGCCTGGTTATGTCCATGACAGAACCTTCAAGGGACTGAATTCTGTGAGGTCCTCTGCCCTGCTCACTGCTATAACCCAGTCCCCACCCTCCAGGCCTGGCACAGAGCCAGCGCACAGTCAGAACCCGAACAAAACATGGTGAGGACTACACCAGGGGGCAAGGAAGGGTAGACCCCACCATGGGCCACCTCAGCCACTGAGCGCTTGCTGGGGACAGGGCCCACAGTGGTTTCCCCTCCTTCCTGGGTCTAAGGGGTTGGGTTAGTACCAGGACCCTCCTAACATGGGCATGTCCCAGACCCCAGCAGGTGCACTGGGATGGAGAAGGCTCTTTGGTCTCCAAGGTGGTTGGTTGTGAGGGGCTCTAAGTGGCTTGTCTGTGGCCCTGCTAGCCACACTGGTAACCCAGGCCAGCTGTGAGAAAGTGTCAGGTCCTGGACCCTGGCCTCATAGGTTGGAGGGGTGACAGACACTGGTAAGCGCGTGTGTGCAAGTTACCTGCGGCGTCCTGAACTAGAGGGACGTCACTTTTTACTGGAGTTGGAGTGGCAGTGACAGGTGGGAAGCTGGGTGGGTTGCTGATGGGTTGGGCCAGGCCCCGGCTGGCTCCGAGACTGGCAGTGAGCAGAGAGTATGAGAAACAGGACGGAGAGAGGAGGTATGGCAGGGAGGGGAGGGGTGGCCGCAGCAGGGCCGGCGGGAAGGATGGAGGCAGTCCGGGCGGTGGAGCCACGGGGGCAGCCTCGTCACCAGTGGCGGCCGGAGGAGGAAGAGGAGGAGGAGGAGGAGCCGGGCAGCCTGGAGAGGGTGGAGAAAAGCAGAATAAAACAAAAAACAAAACAAAACAAAAAAAGAAAACCAAAACAAAGAACAAACAAACAAAAAGAACCAAAATGAGAAACCCGATGGCAGAAGCAAGTATGACATGACAATATGTGGACGGATGAGGAACAGAGAGAGGGGCCGCAGAGAAGAGATGAGGAGGTCGGGAGGAGAGAGCAAAGGCAGTGTTGGGGGCGAGGTCATCATGGGGCCTGAGGTAGACCCCGATCTGGGCTCTGAGGACCATGCTGGAGACAAGGAGCAGAAAGGCCTCAAGGGCCCGCAACCCCTAGCCTGACAACCCCCTGCCTGAGGGGCTGCCCGTGGCAGTCAGTAACTCTCAGAGGACACAAGCCCAGATTCCCCTCTGGAAACTGAGGGGACACTCTGTGACAAGGGGAGGCTCTGGGGCACAGGGGAAGGAGAAGGGCAGGACGGAGAAGGTGGCCTCAGGGCCCCATGTCCCACAGACCTGCAGCTCTCACACACACTGGCCTGCCCTCCTCAGGCTGCTAGACCACAGACCTCTGTCCTAAGATGGGCTTGAAATGCCAGCAGCTCCTAGGCCCCTGGTGCCCTTCTGGCCTGCCCCCTGGCCCAGTGGCCTTCCACTTGCACACCTACCTGCTGCAGTGCTCTCGTTGCCCACGGGGGTGCTGGAGCAGCTTCGGTCCATGGTAGAGGACTCGGAGGACACGGCTCCTGGGCTGCAGCCTGTGTAGTCCATGTACTCATCTGTCTCAGGGTCCATCAGGCTAGGGGTGCCCTGAAAGGAAGGGGAGTCCTTCAGGAAGCTGGGCTGGGGGCACGCTAGGGCCTTGGGTGGTGTGGCCCACCACCTGGAAGCCACAGTGGGATGCTGGTGATGTGCCGTGGTCAGGGGAGGCCTGGCACTGACTCTCACCTGAGAGGGGGGCACACGGTCAAAGTTCTTCCCCAGCATCCTCCGCATGTGCTTCCGGGCGTGTGAGGTCATCTGGTGCTTGAGGAGGAAGGAGAACTGGCAGCCCTCACGGATGCAGTGGAAGTGGCTGTTCACCTGGTTGTACTTGCAGCCTGTGGACACAGCCCCACCAGCCATGAGCCCCGCTGCTGGCATGTGCTCTTGGGGCACCTACTGGGTGGTGGGCCCCAATATGGGCCAGGGGAATAGGGGCCAACAAGGGAGAGGGCATCTGGGAAAAGGATAGTCTCCCCCATGGCGATGCAAACAGTTGATATGAGTGGCTAACAGAAAGGCTGCAGGTTCGATTCCAGCCAAGGTGCCTCAGAAGGAAAGCCTAGTGACCTCCTTCTGAACAGTTAGCCGTAGAAGACCCTGTGGAGCTGAACTCTGAACTCTGACACACGAGGCCGTGAGTCGGAGTCCAACTGATGGCAACTGGTCTCATGGTCACCTGGTTGACCTCTATTCCGTACCAGGAAATCCTAGGCCACCTGGCTGTCTGGAGCCTGGACCACCCTGACCCAGCATGGAGGCAGGCTGGCCCCTGCCCTCACCACCACATTCTGAGAAGCCCAGAGACTCGAGGCCAAGGGACCCTAATGGACTCTCCTCAGTGGGACAACTACATCATGACAAAGCACCTGAGCACTTGTCTCCACATCTCTGGGGAGCCCTGGATGCTGCACCCCCCCCCCGGTCTATTCTCCGCCCCCGCAAGCTCCCGCTTTGCCCTGGCGTTGGGAACAAACAGAGCAGGCGGGATTGAAAGACTATCAGCAGAGGGCAGGTGAAGGCCTGCCCGTTGCCATGGCACCTGGGCTGGCCAGGTGTCTTATATCATTCCCCAGCTTTGTTTGGCCCCAGCTACCACCAAAAACACCCCAAGTTGAGTAAATAACGCTGACTCCAGAAACTCTGACATCTGTAAACCGAGCCCAGGTACAGCAGAGGCCACTGGTGTTGACACCTATTGCCATGGTTACCAACCCTCACCCCCTGCCATGAATTCTTTTTGAATTAATACTTGAAGCTTTGTTTCCTTTCTTTTCCGGCCGTTGACTCTTGAGTATTTTACCCTTCAGCCTATAGAAGGGCCTGTCTGCCCAGGCAGTGCCCCCTGCTCCCCGGGGATCCCGCTGCCATGGCCACCTGTGCCACAATAGGCCTATGGCCTAGGTGTCTGCTCAGCCTGCCTTTGCCTGCCTGGCTCCCACCTGCCCTCTAGTTTCCGGTCTATTCCTGGGAGATTCCACAGTCCATGAGCATGTGGTTCTATCCTGAGTCTGCCTGTGGCCCTGGGGCCTGAACTAGCAATATCCCTCGGGCAGGTTCAGTGGGGAGGCCCTGTTCAGGTGCTGGGGGTGGCTTCCCTGGGGGACAGCTCAGCTTTCAGTGGCAGAGTTAACATCCAGGCATCTGCTTCACAGTTCAGGGCCATTTTGTGGCCACCTCTTCCCAGACTCATGGCCACTTCGCTCCTGGGTCTCCCCAGGGAACAGAAGCTTCAGGCTGAGCCCATGATATACTAGATTGTTCCCCACCATACCCCTTGCCCTGAGCATAAGCCATGAGCTTAAGCCCTGTTCGCAGCAGGCCCTTGAAAGTCTTGGCCACTGCTGCCACCACCCCCTGCAACAACACAGAGCCTGGCATTGAAAACATCACTCCTCAATATATGGTAAATGAATGAATGAATGAACGGGCAAACGAATAAACTGTGGTCCATTTCAGAGAAACACCTTATAATTCAAGCCATGGAAAGTGACCCCAGGGCACTGAATTTCAGGAACCCCTAAAACTTACCTGCAAGGCCTCAGGTCTTGGAAAGAAAGGGAAAAAGAATTAAGTCAGCCCCTGGACTCTGAGGCAGAGGGCCCCAAGCCGTTCTCCTTGGGCTGGAGATGGGTGCTCTGGGTCACCTTCACCACTTTTTCCTGGGCTTTATGGGTTTCGACTGTTGCATAAGTTTGACAAGGCCTGGCCCATGGTATCTGTGGCATCTTTAGCAGAACATGGCATGTGATGTGCAGGGGCAGGAGGTGGGTATTAGGAGTAGTGTCCGGAGGCCCAGCCCTGCCACCCGCTGCACAGTCTGCAGACCCACCCCCAGCCCTGCGTTACCTAGCCTGCCACACTCCTCACGCTTGGTGAAGTACTTGAACCCGTTGGCTGCCCGCCGCTCAGCTTTCTCATGCTTCTTTATGTGCCAGGGCAGCTTGGTGGTGATGTTGGTCACGAAGTAGCAGCCAGTGCGGAGACAGTGGTAATGCCCACGCATCCGGAATTCGCAGTGCTGCAGGGAGGAGGTACTGGGTCAGGACCAGGCAGGCAACAGCTTGAGCATCAGCTCTGCCTGCCCCAGTTCTGGGCTGTGTAGGCCCCTGGCACATGTGTTCTTCCATGCTCAGAATCAGAAAATTCCCTTGTGCAAAAACCCTTCCCATGTTAAGAAGAAGTTGGTCCCCTTGGCCATTTGACCAAAACATCCAACCGGGCATGCATCCTATCCCTTTCAATCTCATGCCCATGGCAGACATCACCAATCTATCCTTGCACTCTTTGTATACCCAGACTTAGGCTGAGATGCCTCTCATTATGCTCTGCTGGTAGCCCCTCCCAGTCCAGGAAAAGGCTTGGAGGCGAAGCTGATTTACCCTTCCTGACTGGGGGACAGACAGGGCAATCTCTACCGTCCAGTGGACCTATTTTATTGTTCCAGGTATCTGGGAGTACAGGGGAAGCTAGTTCCAGGATGGGCTAGAATGACGATGCCAAGTCACCATGGCAGCCCAGCATTTGTCCCCAGTGAGGCTGAGGATGAAATGACAGACTTGGCACCAACTTGGATGCCCGCCTAGGGGCCTCCAGGGCAGACAGTGTCCTTTCCTGAATCAGGTGGAGGCCAATTAATAAAGGGTGTGTGAGACAGAGCCCCTGCCAGAGGGGCTCTTCCCAGGGCTCCCTGCCCTCTAGCCCCACGCCTTGCCTACAGTGCTGACCTGGTTGGGGCAGAGACATTGTAGGGAGTAGTAAGCAAACTGGTCTCGCACGTTCACCAGGTTGTTGTTGGGGTTGATGTGGTCCAGGCAGTGAGACTCGGCCTTGCCGGAGGTCTTGCAGACATACTTGCAGTTCCCAAAGAGACAGTGGAAGTGGAACTTGTTGGCATACTTGCAGTCCGTCGCAAGGCAGGGATCACTGGAATGAAACCACAGCCCAGACAGTCATTGACATCCCCACAGCCCTCCCCTCTGGGGTCCTGATGTGCACTCGCTGGGGTCTGCTCCCCAGTCACCAATGCTGTCACTGGGATGGGCAGCCCCAGGGCTGCCCTCCTGTCCAGCAAGATGTTTCAGCTGGAGGAAACTACAGATCCCAGCATGCATTCCTGCACTGGTTAGGAGCCCTGCGTGGTGCCCGAGGATTGCAATATGCAGGGTGCCCAGAGCAGTGCATGCTGGGACACGAAGTTCCCAAGACCACACCTTAGGATTACAGATAAGGATGGCGGCAATGACTTCTTGGATATGGAAATGAAGCATGGTGCTGCCAGCCCTTGGCAGGATGCCAGCGAGGTCCTGGCTGGCACAGCCCGGGCACTGCCCTGGATGTGACAGACAGACTGCAGATGGGTGGGCAGCCCCACCAGAAAGCTCTGCCCCCATGGTGCCTGTGTCAGGGCCCCCTGAGGCACACAGCTGCTTGCACTCCCCAGGGTCAGCTCAGGGCCTGCAGCACCCACCCACTCAGAGAGTGCCTAACCCAGCTGAGCGTGTGAGCTGGTGGGGCAGGAAGGGGAAGCCTTGGGGCAAGCCCCTATGCCTTGCCCTCTTGAGAGGCCTGGGGCAGCAGCCCACACCCCTGGAGCTCTGTCTCAGAGGTGCAGAGAGGTGGAAGGAGGCTGAGCTCCCCCTCCTCTTCTGGCTGCCAACACTGTCATCCCCCTACAGCAGACTTGGGGTGAGTGCTCTGACCAAGTCCAGGACACTAAGAGGGCTATTGCTTGGGGAGGTGACCAGGGGAAGGAACACAGGGCAGAGATGGAGGAGCTTTGGTTCCCTTTCATGCTGGGGACCCAGCTCCAGGTGCTGAGAGGGAGGACAGCCGCCACTCACGGGGTGTGTGTTCACATCCAATTTATTACTTTTATTGAGAACAGGAAGCCGCGGTGCACACATTACGATACAAAGTCACCGTTCTTGCCGCAGGGAGCCACCACCAACCAGTGAGGAAGGTGCCTTCCACCCCTGAGTGCGCAGAGCTCTGTGCACGCAGTGGGCCTAGCCCCTCACCCCACGCATGACTTCTTGTGCCCTGCTGTGGGCTCGGGCCACAGCAGTGCCAGCAAGGAGGCCCAGATGGAGACTTGGGACTCCCAGCTGGATAAAGAAGCCCTGTCCTCTGAGGACCACTACTCCAGCTGGCCCTCACCAGACCACCCACCCAGCTGGCACAGCAGCCACTACCACCACCGTTGCCCCTGGCCCCCTGGCAGCCCCTGGCCTGCTCCAGGAACAGGCACTGAGGTCTGAGCAGCAGCATCTTTGGCTAGAAGGACACTGATGGATGACCATGTCCCAGAGAGGCTGGAGACGGCCAGCGCTACTCTGCAGGATGGGGAGCAGGGCCTCCTCGGCTGCCCCTGCTAGCACCTACGCCCAATGACACGCGGGGGACGCGGGATTCCCGGCTCATCGAGGGACTCACTTCTCCTGGAACTGGAGGAATCCGGGTTTGACCTGGGGCTTGGCGTTTTCTAGAGAAGTCGTTGCCAAGGGTGAGGCGGGCAGGTGAGGCACTGATGCTGGGATCTGAGGCATCTGGGGGATGGCGGAAGCCAGCTGCTTCCAGGCGAGGAGGGTGGGTGTGGAGGGCACGGAGGCCGGGCTGGGGGCTGGCCCCTCCAGGGAGGAAGCCGTGGCCGTGGTCACAGGAGGTGCTGGCGGGGACGAGGGGGCTAGGCAAGGTTTGGTCTCAGCAGCTGAGGCCGGGAAGGCAGGCTCTGAGTTTCCTTTCACTGCTCCTCCCTCTGTCCGGAAGTGGAAGCTGTGAGAGGCATAGAGGGTGTCTCAGGTGGGGAAGCTGAGGGGGACTGAGCAGGTCAGCCCTGCTCTGGCTTGGGGCCCAGCATCCCTACCATGTCCCCAGCACTAGACCCCAAAGGCCTCCTGTGACCCCCCTCAGAGGGAAGAACTTGAAAGCAGGCAGCTGTGTTCTCAGGCTCTGACTTGGGCCTGACTACATCTTCCTACAAGATCTATGACTCCACCTTGGTTGTCTGTCCCCAGCTCCTCCCTGCACCATGGAGAGCAGGCCCTGCCTCAGGAAACCCCTCCCTCCCAGAACGTGCTCTGAGATTTTGAATGTGGAACTCTTAAGAACTGAGCGTGGGCTCTGCTGCTGTCCAGCAGTCAGAGGTTTCAACAGGAGCAGAGCCAGCCCGGGCCGGGGCTCAGGCAGCAGGGAAGGTGTTGTCAATGTTTACAGATTCTGTTCAATTATACGGAGGCTGCCAGGCTTGCTGCTTTCTAACTCAATGGATAACACCAATTGATTTCATTATTTCTGGGAGCTCTGGTGGCATAGTGCCTAAGGCATTTGACTGCTAACCAGAAGGCTGGTGGTTCAAAGCCACCAGCCACTCCTTGGAAGTAAGACTGAGCAATCTACTTCCGTAGTGATACCACCTCAGAAACCCAAGGAGGGGTCGCTATGAGTCGAATCCGACTTGACGGCACTGAGTTTGGTTAGGTTTTTTTGGAGGTCAAAGGGAATCTAACAAGGTAGTATCCTGGCTTGCAAGGCATTTACCTAGGTCACTGCCCTGGGAGTCTGTACTGGCTGCCCAGCTGGGCTCTGAACCTTCAAGGCCAGCTCTACAGGGAGTGCAGGCAGTGTGGCTGATGGTGCCACCCAGGACTGAGGCCTGGCAGCTGGGCCCAGGGACTCAAGTGGGGCCTGTGCAGGAGCTGAGCCAGTCAAAGAAGGCAGCACCCTCTTGTGAGAAGCCCACATGGCTCTGTGGTCTGGTGGGAGCAACACGTGAGGTTCTGTGGGAACACCTAGAAGCCCTATAGCACCCAGGCCCTCCTTTCGGGCCCCACCCTTCCCCAAGACCCTTACTCACTTGGCGTGCTTGATGGCCCCATCCAGGGTGCTGAACAGGGCGCCACACTCCTCCACCACGCAGTGGAAGTGGGCCTTGTGGAGGAAGTCACACTGGGCATTGCAGAAGTCCTTGGTGCCAAACCTGCCAGAGGAGTGGCTAGTTAGAGGGGATCCTGGGCTGGGGGCAGCTGGAGCCTGGCCTCCCACTCTCCCCTCCCTCCTGCCGCGCTCTCACCTTCGCAGGTACACCTTCCAGGGCTCTGCCAGCTGCTCCTGGACCAGGGCCTTCACTGCCCTGCCCAGGAAAGGCGAAGCCTCCGTGACTGGGCTGCCCTCAGCCTCTGTCTTGGTGTTCAGCAGGCTGCCGAGGCTGGGGTTGCCCTGAGACATCTGTGGGGAGGACAGGGGCCGTGTTGAGGCTGAAGGCACCTCAGGAAGCAGACAACGGCTGCTCCTCGTGACCCCAGCCCTGCAATGCTGGGAGCAGAGAGCAGAGAAGGTGGCCAACCCCACGTGGCTCTGGCTATAGAAGAGCCTTTTCTGAATGGCCACGGGCAGCAGGCCCTGCAGCTGTGAGGCCCCTGCAGGCCCCACCCCGTGCTGCTAGGCTCCATCACTCAAGCCGAGGCCTCAACTCAGGGAGCTCTCCTGGCCCATCTTTCCCCAGACTTCCCGGCTCCCTGGTTATTTTCCTGCCAGAAGGTTTTCAAAAGAAGGGCAGAAGGAGGGGGGATGGGGGAACCCCTACGAATTCCTTGAGAACAGAGAAGGCACACAAAGGAGGAGCAGAGAGGGAGGGCGAGGCTCGTGGGGCGAGATCAAGACAGGCTGCTGCCAGAGGGGGTGGGGTAGGAGGGGAGTCACGGTGAAGGCTCGACCTACATGGGGTACAGGCACTGACAGGCAGGAGGGAGAGAGGCTGGGGGTGGTGATGACCAAAGAAGGGAAAAGGCGAACAAGAGAGCAAGAAGGAGAGGGCAAGACGAGGGGCCACGAGCCCAGGGAAAGCAGCTGAAGGCCCTCCCCCATCTGGAGTGGGCCGGGACCCCACCCCAAGAGGTCCGGCTTGGCCTGGCTCTCTGCTCAACACAGTCACTTGTGTACAGTAACCAAATTAATCTTGCTGTAGTCAAATTCATCATGTGAAGGGGAAAAATATATTTGAGATGATGTATAATTTACAAAGACCCTGCATTATTTAAAATAAATATTCCAGCACGACCTCTCCGGAAGGCGTCCGAGACCATTACTCAACCCGAAAAGTGGAAATTGATGCTTCATGCCCACTTTAGCCCCTCCTCTCCCCTCGCCCCTTTGGAAACAAACAAAAAATAGATATAAAATAAATAAATAACATTAATAACAAAGAGCGGAAGAAGTTGGAGGGCCCTGCAAAAGCTTTTGAGCCCTCTATCCGAAGTGGGGGGTGTGTGTGGGGGGGAAGGTGTCAGAGGCTGGAATATATTTCTTCAGCCAGTTCATTAAATTAATTTGTAAGCAGTGGTTCTGAAATTATACCCGATGAAAAATGGCCTCAAAATTTAAATGGTACAAACTCATCTTATTAGAGGCAAAACATTAAAAAACAAACACATCCCCCCACCCCCCAGCCCAGCTTTAATTTCTCTGGGTGGGGGGACGGGAGGCGTGTGATTGATGGCTCTTACCTTATTCATAAGCGAGGATAAAAGAGATGAATTTGCTGGGACTGCGTGGCCATTTGATTCATTGCTAAAACACACAAACCAAGGGGCTTTAGCTCTGACATACGTGGGACTGAGCCCGGACTCACCTTCCCACCCAGTCCCTGAGCCTCCGGTCACTCCTTGCTGCACCTGCCTGGGCAGGAGGGGTGATTCCCTGCAGGGGGAGGTGGCCTCTGGCCCCTCTGGGGTTTGACATTGAGGGAGGCAGCCCCCAGAGCCTCCCTTCTGGCTCCCAGGCCCAGGCCTTGGGCCCAGCTGGTCCCTGGGGGAGCAGAGTTGGGGCCCCCCACTGTGAGCCCCACTGCCTCACCTGGGCTCCTTCACAGTCAGGTCTATACTTCGGTCTTGGGAGGCCTCATGGGGGCCTGGGGTGCCAGTGCTCTCACCAGGCTCCTGCTTCACCTGGGCCGGGGGGAACCTGGTGGGGGTGGCCTGCTGCCCGTTTCCTACAGTAGGGAGGGCAGGGAAGATGGTGTCAGAGGGGTGAGGGTGCCGTGTGGGCACAAACCGAAGCCCCCAGGAGGGGGCAGCGGGCCAGGCAGGCTGGGTCCCGGGGGAGGCCTGGATGCTGTTCAGTGATTCTCCCCCACTGACGTGATCGCCTGTGACGCTTACCCCTGTGTGGCAATTCTTCAAGTGATAATTATTGCAAAATTATGTCAAAGTTGTCCTGGCTCAGGGCCTCCTGGAGGAGAAGGGCGGGAGGCTGGGGAGGGGGCTGGAGCGGGGGTGGGGGCCCTTCATTTTCTCCACCAACTGTCACAGTCAATTTGTGGGGCTGCCGCTTAGGCTTTTATTAAAGACTCTGTTAATGCTGAGGGAAAGTGGCAGATCTAGACTGGGAGCTGCGCCCCCTCTGCAGGTCCCCATCCCACTGTTGCCGAGGCGACGGCCCTGCCTTCCACTGAGCATGCCCAGGAGGAGCATCTGCTGTGTCAGGGCTATCGAAGCTGACAGCCAATCAGAGCGGTTCAAACTATGTGACCTCGCCCGTCAAGCTGTCCAGGCCCGGCTGGGCTGCGAGGCCACCCTGGTGGTGCCCGGTCCAGGCGTGAGCCGGGGAGGGTGACGCTAGAGCTAGGCGGGAAGAGGGTGCAGAGGCAAAGCCTCGAAGTGGCCAAAGAAGTTGCTGACAGGAACATGTCCACTGAGCCTTTCTCCACAATGCCCAAGTGACTAAAATATTAATTTGCCCCAAGGCGTTATAGCTGCCAGAGAGCTGTTTCACAGACAGCAAGTGGCATTTTATTAAAAAATAAAGGAAAATGACGCCCTCTTCTTTGCTTGACCTTTCTTTGTGGAGAAGGGGATTTTTCTAGGGAGAAGAAAGTACTTGACAGCCTGGCCACTAAGTGAGGGTGCGGTGGGGTCTGCAGGGGACCTGGCCAGAGAAGCAAGGCCAAGGCAAGACCTGGACTTGAAGGTGGCCTACTCCAACCCACCACCTGGAATGAATGTCCCAGTAGGATGGAGTTTCCAGGACTTAAGAGTCCACATTCCAGCAGCTTCCTGAAGTTACTTGCCCAAGGTCCCTGGGAAACATGGTCCAGGCATCCCCACCAAGCCCTGGCAGCCTCTCAGGGGGTCTGGGTGGAGCCTGGGCTAGGCCGCAGGGACGCTCTATCTTGGTTGGTTTTAAGACAGTCTCATACGGGGGTGGAGCTCCTGGGGCTCGGCAACTAGAATGCTGAGGTCCAAGTCTCCTGCCACTTCCTTAGCTATGTGCCTGGCAATAAGCCCTCCCCCCACCCTTCCACCAGCTCCACAGGGCGGGTGTCTGTCTGTCTTCTCCCTTGCTATCTTTCTGCACCAAGCTCATAGTGAGCGTCGGCGCTCTGAGTGAATGAGTGGTAGGTGCCACACCCAGAGAGCTCAGCTCTTCTCCACGATTCCACTCACAGTGATTCCCAGGATGAGGAGACAGAGAGAGAGGAGCCAGGGACCCGGAAAAGGCAGAAGAACCCAGAGGAAAATAGTACAAAAAAATTAAAAGAGAAAACTTAAGGAATTAAAGACAGAGAGAGAAAGAAAGTAGCGGAAAGAGAGAGAACCGACTGGAGAGTGAGGCAGAAGCAGGACGGGACATGAGCCCCCAGCTCTGTCTCTGCACCATCCAGTTCAGTAGCCACTGGCCGGGTGTGGCCATTTAGTGACAATTCAAATTCAGTCCCTCAGTCATACCAGCCAATTTCAAGTGCTCAAGAGCCACAGGAGACTAGTGGCTACTGTACAGTCTAGTGCAGAGTTGAATACTTCCCCCACTGCGGAAAATTCTGACAGCACTGATGTAGGGGAGAAGCATGGGAGGGCAGCACTGGCCTTGGCAGGCTGGACCCTCTCAGGTTTGAATCGTCCTGAAGTGCAGCTACCCCTACCTCTGGGCTAGCCTCATGTCCTCGACCAGGCCATCTGCCCGGCGCCCAGCAAACCTGCTGGGACTGCTCCCCACTACAGACTGCACTTAGGATGTAGCCAAGAAGGCAGGAGAGGGAGGGATCTGGCAGTTACCTAGGATGTGTGGCACCCCAAAAGGTACGGATTACTGCCATTTTACAGATGAGGAAACAGAGGCAACAGCACCCTGGGTGAGTAGGTCAGAACAAGGGATCCAAATAGGAGATGAATAGGATGGAGGCAGAGAACATGCACGGGGTGGTGCAGGAGGGCAGGAGATGAAGGTATGGAGACCAGAGAGGCACCTCTTCCAAATACCACCCCCACTCCGCTCTGCTCTGCAACCTGAGGCCCGGGAGCTACCAGGGTCTACAAGGTGCCGTCTCCCTGGGCAGGGTCCAGCCTGCTCACCTGGGTCAAAGGTGGCAGAGGGCTTAAGGGCGGCTGCAGCCAGTCTGGCCATCATGGGCGAGATGAGGCCCTTGCTCGCAGAGATCCTCTCCATGATGGATGCTGGGGGCACTGGGACAGAGGCGGTGGTCGCCGGGGCCGTGTCACCAGCTCCTGAGCCAGCCAGGGTGGGCATGTCAGGGGTGGTTGAGGCTCCAGCCCCAGATGACATGGCACCCATGAGGCTGGATGCACCCACAGGCAGGGAGGTGCTCCCACGGCCAGGAAGGATAGGGAAGAAAGGTGCAGTAGCGGGGAGGCCTGAGTTGGAGAGGGCCAGGGCTAGCGGGATGGAGCTGGGCAGGCCCTGGGACAGCAGACCGGACATCTTGCTATTGGGAGGCTTGGGGGCACTGCTGGGCACCACCTCGGTGGTGGTGGTGGCAGAGGAGGCGGCTGCCACGGCCAGGGAGGCGGAGGACTGCTGGCTGGTGGGGGAGGCGCTCAGGCTCGAGTTTTTGCTGCTCAGGGCAGAGAAGTCGATGAGGTCATCATTGCTGGATTCCTCCTGCTCCATGTCCTTGGTGCCCAGCAGTGAGGGGGGTGGCCCCAGCACACCCGAGGCGCGGACGTGCCGCCTTTCGTGCTTGCGCTTGTGCGAGGTCATCTGGCTGGTGGAAGTGAAGGTGAAGCCGCAGCCGGCGCGGATACAGTGGAAGTGATTGGTGGCCTTGCTGTACACGCAGCCCTCATACTTGCACTCCTCATACTTGTAGAACTTCTTGAAGCCGTCCTTGGCGTAGGCGTCATCCTTAATGTGGTAGCTCTTGTGCTTCTCGATGTCACACTTGTTCTTGAAGGTGAATGTGCAGCCGGGGCGCCTGGACGGGACATCGGGAACCTGTCAGGGCCTCATGGGGCCAAGAGGAGGTCTTGCCCTGTTCCCACCGAGGATGGAAGACCTAAGCTGAATACCAAGGCAGAGCCTCTGAGCAGCCCTCAAATTCTGTTCCTGCTCATCTTGAGAAAGCAGGGCCCTGAGATGGAAAATGGCCTGGGTCACTGCCTCCCGCCCAACCTCAGCCCAGGAAAGCCCCCAGTAGGCCCTGCTCACCTGCAGTGGAAGTGCGTGGTCTTCTGCCCGTAGAACTGGCAGTCCGCCGTGCCGCAGTCCTCGGTGGCCCGGAAGCGCTGGAAGCCGTCATTGATGAGCTGGGTGTTCTTCTTGTGGAAGTTCTCGTGAGTCATCACATCTGATGTGCTCGTGTACACCTTGTTACAGCCCACCTATAGGGGCCCAATGGCTGTCAGGGCAACGGAATCCAGGCATACCTGGGCCATGGGGCCACAGACCACCGGCTCCCTGCTTAGGGGAGCTCTCAGCACTGCTAAAGCTCCAACCGGAGGCAACTCATCAATACAGGAAGCCAAGTAGAAAGCCTCTAAGAATCCCTCAGGCCCTCCAAGGAGCAGCCCAGACCACCCTGGGCACTTGCTGGTCAGGTGTCTCCAGACCCCCTGGACACTTGAGTGCAGGTGCGAGAGGCCCATGCTGTAGGAGTTGGCTGTCGAGTCCCCTTTTGTGGCCTTACCTCTAAAGTCCCCAGGGAATGGGCAGGGGCTAGACCCTGGAGTCCAGGTGGTCACTTTTAGCCCAGGAACGCGCTTAGTGTCTCAGTGGACAGTTGCTGGGCACAGAGCCCTCCCCACCCCACCCCCCACGGGCTAGGGCAGGCAACGTTGCCATATTGAGTAAAAAAACAGTGGAATCTGAAAACTCCCGAGGGCTGTGCTGTGCCAGTGTCTGCACCATCTCAGAGCCCACAGGGGAGCCCCCCTCTCCTCGTGGCCCAGGTTATTTCAAAGAGGCCATAACAACCCCTGACAAATACAGGGGGGTGGGGGGATGGTGGTGCAGTGGCTGCTATTTGCAACCCAAAGTTGCTCTCCCTGGGCCTGACACCTTGAAAAAGCCCAGACTCTGCCCGGCATTAAAACAAAGAATTAAACAAAAACCTCCTCAGGAATCATGTGCAATGCTGCTCTTGGTGTTAAAGCCTGAAAAACGTCCGTCTGTATAAACAGTTCATGGAATTTCATCCACACCAAGTATGGCCATGAGGAAGGCCCCACCCGGGCCCACCAGAGCAGCCCAGGCCTGAGCCCCCAGGACTTTCTCCGCTGGCCTCTGCTGTGCCCGTCCCGGTGCAGGGGGACAGGAGTCAGGGCAGGCCCGGGCCGCGAGCCCCTGCCCACCTGCATGCAGTGGTAGTGCGTGCTCTTCCCGTTGAGGTGGCAGCCATGGTAGTAGACGCTGCAGTCGTCCAGGGGGCTGAAGCGCATGAAACCATGCTGCAGGGAGTTGTCACGCTTCTTATGCATGTTGTAGTGCCGGATTACATCCTGCTTACTGGTGAACCTCTGCCAGAGAGAGGGCAGTTGGCGGAAGGCTGGGTGGCAGATGATCCAAGGGCACCGGGACCAAACACAGGCCCCACGACTCAGCCTTCCTATACATAATCCCCCTGGAGGCCAAGGCAGCCTAGACGGCCTCAAAGTCAGTGTCTGGCACACTGGACCTTGGTGGGAACAATTCCAAAGGTTCCACGTCTGTAGACCCTTCCCCTGACCTCCTCCCCAGTTCCCAATAGCTGTGCCCAGGGGCAAGGCCACTGAATCAGGCCACACCTTGGAGGCAGGGCCTCTGATGAGTGATAACTTGGTTTCTCCCAGTACCACCTAAGAGCCATGGCTGCTGGACTCCCTGGTGAGACGGGAGGGACCAGCCCCTGTGCAGACTGCCTGCACTTCCATCTCATTCACTCAGCAACAAGCTATCCAAACTCCAATTTTGTCATCTAAGAGAAGGAGCAGGAATCAGGGAACAGGCAGCTAGTTTTCTGGGACTCTCCACCTGTCTGAGTTCAGGTGGCCCAAGCAGACCTGAACACAGCCTCCCTCCAGCTGGGGGCTGAGGCCCATACCTGGTAGTTGCACTCCGGGTCGAGGCAGTGGTAATGCTCACGGTACTGGTAGGCACAGTGTATGTGGCCGCAGTGCTGACTGCCCGAGAACCTGAAGAAGGAAGGAGGGTGCGGGTCAGGCTTCTTCTGGGCCCCCAGGTTAGATGTGCTGGGCCCTGTGGAGGGATACTGCGGGGCCAAAGTGGCCAGTTAGGGTGAAGCAGTAGAGGCTAGACTATGGGGTGGGCTCTCCAGCCCTAAGAAGGACAGGGGAAGGGATAGGCTTGCTGGGAATCCCAGGTCCAATGGGCTGCAGGCTGGCCGTCTGCCTGTCTGCTGTAGGTGCCTTGCACCCCAGGTGGAGAGGAAGGTGCTGGGGCAAGCTCTGAGCCAGAATAGAGACAGATGGGGGAGATGTGGGACAGGGACAGGGAAGACAGGAGCCCCGAGGTGGCCCAACCACCTTTTCTACAGGTTGATGTCTACCCCAGCCACCACCACCTTCAGTCTAGGGGCAGGTGCTGGGACCCTGGTGGGGTCAGCCCTGTGGCTCTGATGCTGAACAGTATTAAAGGGCTTTCTCTTACTTGGGCTTTTCCTGACACTTGAAACAGTCCAGAGTGATGAATTTTTAAAGCCCAGCATCTGTTTGGCTGCCTGCAGCAGGGAGCTCGCTCTCCCAGCCAACTCCACAGCCAGGAGTCCCACCCGGCCTGGCCACCCCTTTCCTCTCAGGCCCTGATCCTGCCAGGATGTGGTTCTCACTGTCCCGAGGGCAGCTGGCCCTGGGGAGGCACCTTAGGGAGTGTGTACCATGACGACTGGGTGGAAAGTGCACGCTCTGCCTGCTTGCTCACCCCCAATGGTGATGTGAGGTTGCAAGAAGAGAATGAAAGAAACCCCAGTTTTAAGGGGGAGAGCCACTGGCAAATAAATATTTGAGCTGAAGCTGCCAAAAGGGCCATCTGCCGAGGCACTAACAATAATGATAATAACAATAAAGAGAAGATAAACGGAGCAAAGTTGAAAAGACAGAGAGATGAGGAAGGGAAAGACACAGAGAGGGATGGCAAAGACTTGGAGGATCAGCAAAAGGAAGACACCAGGGCGCTGCCAGGCCCCGTGCTGCCTAGCCAGAGGCCAGAAGTGAGAGGCTCTGATTTGGGGGCATCTGTTGAGGTGAAGGCCCTTCACTGTCAACTCTGCTGCACTGAGGATGGAAAGGGCAGGTTGGGAGTCAGGCTCTGAGGTCAGGGCCTCTTCCAGAGAGCACCCTGAGCCAGGTCAGCGGGGAACTCCTTGGACAACTGCCACCCACACTCCTTCCCATCGCCAACCTGGTAGTCTGCTTCCCACCCCGAGGCTGCATGGGAGGGCAGAAGCTTGGCCAGCCATAGAGGAAGCAGGGCCCTGCATTCACCTGAGGCCAGGCCCTGCTGTCAGGCCCCTTCTCATCCCTGTCTGGGTACAAAGCTGCTTAAGGGCCCTGTGGCATGGACCATCCCAGGTGGGGGCACTAAGATGGGTGCAGAGGGCAGCCTGTTGGGGTGTACAGGGGTAAGAGTGTGTGGGGACGAGGCAGGCACCTTGGTGCTAATGGTCAGACAGATGGCTGGTCCAGCAGTCCCCAGGCATTCCTAGCTCCCCGCTACCACCTTCTCTCCACAACAGGCTCCTCCCCCAGGGGCCTACCTGGCAATATATTTCTGGTAAATGTTTACATCTTCGGTGACAGCTGGTTTATCTGTGGGCAATCCGTTCCTGGCGAGAGACACACAGGGCACAGCCGATTAGCGGACGGGGGGTGGCCTCATGCCCCAGGAGCATCTGGTAGGGCCAGCTCCCTGCCCTGGGGCCCTGGCCCTTCTCGCCTTCGCTCAGTCATGTTCCGAGGCACTCAGGTTTGCATTGACAAAGTCCCTGGGCAGAAACCTGGCACAACTCCAACTAGTCCAACTCTGACAAGAGCAGGGACATCTTGAGCTGACAGGGCAGGTGCCCTGGGCTTCATACCTCAGCCACGGCCTGGACTAGAGTCTGACTGTGAGGAAGGCCTAGGAAGCCTGGATCTGCTTCCCTTGCATACAGGGAACACACAGGGAAGCTGGAGGCTGCTGGCTGTGGAGAGCACTGAGTGGGCAGGGTGGAATGAAAGCTGCCTCACTCTCATGCTGGAGGGCACACCTGGCAGTCCCCTGATCTGCTCACCCAGTTTACAGTTTGGGTTTCTGTCCAGGGTTTGGGGGCTCCTGTGGCCGTCAAGTCGGACCCAACTCATAGAGACCCCTCCTTGGGTTTCCAAGGCAGTATCACTACGGAAGTAGATTGCCCCATCTTCCTTGTGAGGAGTGGCTGGTGGGTTCGAACTGCCAGCCTCCTGGTTAGCAGTCAAATGCCTCAGGTACTACGCTACCAGAGGTTCCATGGTAGAATTTTGGTGCTGGTGGAATGCAAGGCAGGGCCATAGGAAGGGTCTTGCTCAGCCCCATACAACCACTTGCTTTACCCTGGGATAAGGGCAGAAACAGTGCACCTACCCTACCCAGCCTCCTGCCTCCTCTTATTGCCTTGCCTTGCAGTCCAGGTTCTGAACCCAGGGAGCCCTGCTCTCCAGCATGGACTCCAGGGTCCCACTCTGGGGTGGGATTTCTTAGCCATGGCAGCAGGCAGAGGACACTTATCATGGCCAATGAGGGACCATAGCAGTCTGTGGTGCACTAGCAAGTAAATATGTATGTACAAGTTCTGAGTGTGTGAAGGTGTGTCTGTGAGCATATGTGGGAGGAGGGGGAGGGACAGGAAGATGGATAGCATGTGGGCCCATGAGTGTAAAGACATAACTGTGTAGGAGCATGCTATGTGGGTGCATGAGTGACTGTGTAGGCAGAGGAGGACACATGTGGATAAGTGTGTGCGCATGGGAATCAGTAGTACTTGAGCATCTAAGCAAATGTGCACATGGGGTGGGGTGAATGTGTGTGTCCCCAAAGCACAAATATGTGTCCACAGCTCCAAGGCTGGGAAGTGGCCTCCTGGTCTACTCTAGTCCCAGGGCAGGGTGGGAGGCACCTTACTTGACAGTGGAGACGGTCCCCGTGGTGATGGAGTCTGTTTTGGAGAAGGTGGACTTCAGGTACTCGGGAGTGTTGAAGGGCAGGGAGGCGGGCGGTTCAGGTGCAGGCCCGGGGGCGCTGGGGGCGCTGGGTGCACTGACGAGGGGTGCAGGAGCCAGACTGGGGGCAGGCGGGACCTTGGCTGGGCCCAGCTTCTGGACGCCCCTGACGTCATACTTGGAGGGGCGCCCCACCTTGCCTGTCTTGAAGGCAATGGCTCCGCCCATGTCAGGGCTTCCCTCCCCAGGCTTGAAGAGGTGGAGGTACTTGACGTTCTCCAGGTCGTATTTGGATGGCTTCTTGTAGGTGCTCCCGTTCTGCGGCCGCAGGCTCTCACCTGTCTTCAGTTTCTGGATGAAGAAGTCGTACTTGGAGGCGCGGGCCATGAGGCCCTGCATCTGGACGCTGCTGTGGGAAGGCAGGGGCAGGATGGTGGCCTTGGTCTCCAGGTGGGCTGTGTTGCTGGGCAGCCTCAGACTGGGCAGAGGGCCCACCACTTCCTTGCCGGTCCGCTCCTCGGCCTTGGTGCCGTGGGCCGGCCAGGAGAGCTGTTCGCCAGCCTTGAGCTTGCGGATGTACTCCTCGTATTTGGAGAAGCGTGCCCGCTTGCTGAGGGCGTCCTCAGAGGAGGGCAGCACGGAGGAGGCAGCCCCCTCAGGGGTGGAACCTGCGTGCAGCTTCTCGAAGCTGATCTTCCTGGCCAGCTCGTCCCTGGTATTCTGGTCATCATAGCCAAACATGCCAAGGAATTCAGTCATGGTGGAGGCCGCATAGTCCCGCAGTGAGGAGGCCTCACCTACAGCCGGACAGAGATGGGCAGTCACTTCAGTGAGGGGCAGCAGTGAGACAGGAACCCCCCCCACCGTGAAGCCCCACCCCAGGGGGAGGGGTGTTGTCTGGGGGGGCTGGAGCAGGACATGATCTATGGACATTTGGCTCACTTGTTAGGTTTTACGACTCTTAAATTAATTTGTTTTAAAAAAAAGTAATTAATACTGGGGTAAAATAAAACGAGTTCATCAATGCCAGGAAAATCAATTTCCTAAATGTTCTGGCCGATGGCTTTTCAGTACATTAAACAAAGTTTCATAAATGTCTCCGCTCTCTCGCCTTGGCCTAATATGAAAGAGAAGTCATTTTACTGGAAGTAAGGCCAGAACCCAACCTGCCTCCTGGGTGGGGGTGAGAACAGGGGTGCAAGGACAGGTAAGGATGTGGGTCAGTAGCCGGAAGGGAGCCGTGGGGGCTGTGGGAGACGCTCTGGGGTCAGCGACCAGCTGGCTGTGCCTTATCTGGAGACCTTCGCTGACCCCCACAAATGGATACATGGGTTGTTGTCCCTGAGAGGAAAAGTGGATACCCCAAGACTTCTCAGGGAGTTGGAGGTCCCAGACATGGAGCTGGGCAGAAGTGAGGGCTAACGAGCTCTAACTCACTTAGGCCATCCCCCTCCCACCAAGACTGATTATGTAAAAGAATCCTTTATATACCTCCTCACCCTCCCCCAGCTCCTCAGGAGCAGGACCCAGGGCAGGCATGGAGAGGGCTGGCCTGCTGAGCCCAGGGCAGAGGCCCAAGTGTAGTCTACCCATCCTCCCCTACCTCCACTCAAGGGCACACTGAGATCCCAGGGGGCAGCCCTCTAGCCCCAGTGACCCTGACATAAACTAAAAACCAAAGCCATTGCCCTTAAGTTGATTCTGACTCATAGCGATCCCCATTTGGTTTCCAAGGTAGTAAATCTTTATGGAAGTAGATTGCCCAGTCTTCCTTCTACAGAGTGGCTGGTGGGTTTGAACCACCAACCTTCTGGCCAGCAGTCAAATGCCTTAGGCACTGCACCACCAGAGCTCCTTAGTGACACTGATATACAGAAAAAAAACAAAACTCACTGCTGTTGAATCAGTTCCAACTCATAGTGACCCCTTCTTGGGTTTCCGAGCATTATCTCTACGGAAGTAGATTGCCCAGTCTTACTTCTAAGGAGTGGCTGGTGGCTTTGAACTGCCAGCCTCCTGGTTAGCAGTCAAATGTCTTAGGCATTACCCACCAGAGATCCCGACATTGACATTCACACATACATATTTACATACACACACTCCACCATTCCCACTCACAAGCTCACATCCTTAGCTACCCTCCTAATGCCACAGACACAGACACAGATATATACAGGCAGACCACGTCAAACCAACACCTAGCTCCCACGTCAACATCTCAGGACAGTAGTAGGTGAGACTACCCCATTCTCTCTGGGGTGTCTCTATAGAGGTACCTCCTTCTGTGTACAACCTTACACCCAGCAAGCGCCTGACTCCCCAGCACACATAAGCATTCCTTCCTTCATAAAGACTCACTAAACCCCTACTATGTGCTCCACCCTGAGCCAGGGCTGCATGCATACAGGAGGGTGAGACATGCACACTCTCTTCATTTGCATGTTAGCAAACACAGTTGGGCATGCACAGAACAGCAAGACCCCAGGCCAATGGTCCTGAGTGCATGAAAAGAAAAGTGGTGGCAGCAAGGGTGGGAGGTCCAGGGCCCAGCAGGGTAGCAGAGGCAAGGTCTCCTCTGATCCCACGCCGGCCTGGCAAGCCTGGGATTCCAGACCTCACCTGGAGGTGCCTGGATGGGCCAGGCCTGTGCATGGGTAAGAAAGAAACCCAGAGGCATGTAGAAGGTGAGACTCTGAGCTCTTTTGGGGAAGCGACTGCTATAGGAGCTAAGATCCTACTAGGGAAGAAGAAGGACTTTGACAGTGGCCACCAGGCACCCAATGGGCAGTGACTCCAGGAGCTGACACAGCTTGCTTGCCCGGGGTGGGGCTGGTGGTGAGCTGCTGTCTTGACCTCTAGCTCAAAGGGCTGGGGGCCCGTCCTGGGAGGAGTGGGCGCTGGCGGCTGCCTTCAGTGGTTCAGGGACCAGGGAAAGGGGCTAAAAATAGCTGGAGGCAGCTGAGCCCTCGCTATATATGGCAGAGAAATAGAAGGCTTTAAAGGACATGCGGCTTAGCGCAGGAGGGGGCCAGGCTGGGGTCCCTGGGCCAGCCTGGAGGCCTGCATTCTTGAACCCCGGGGCCCTGTGGCCTCGGGAAGGTGGCCCTGTGGGGCTGAGTCCACGGTGGGAAGCCAGAGTCTGGGCTATGTTCTCCAGAGCCCACGGCTGAGCAGGCATCCTAGTGTCCCACCCAGCCTTCAGCCAGATGGGTGAGGCCAGGGCCATGAGGCTGGAGGTTCAGGCCCTGCCTCCTGTCTTCCCAGCTCTCCACTCTGCTGGAGAGGGAGGGGAGGCTGCCAAGGCATACTCCATTCCCCTGGCCATGGGGTGTGAGCTGGATGCTAAGGGACAGCAGCCCTGGTCTCTGTCCCTCTTCTCTCCTCAGGCCCAGCACAATCACCTTGTGTCTGGGAACGGCAAGGGCTTTTCCTATCAGAGGAAACTGAAGGTCACACTTTTCCTCATTGATCTTGCAATGTTTGTTAATTACTCTGTCACTGATGTGGCGAAGGATAATTAAACAGCTCTGTTTATATCTTATATGCATAATTATGTGGCTGCGCAGGGCTCCCCGTGCAGGGAGGAGGCACCCCTTGCTGCAGGGGGAAGGGGACCAGGGAGCAGGCAGGGGGGAGGGGGGAGGCAGACACAGGGCACCAGGCACTAGCCCAGGAGAGAGAAACTAGGGGCTAGAGACCCCAGGCCTTGGGGATCCAGTCCTAATGGGGACCCTTACCAGCCGAAACCCAAAGCTCTGTTTTTCCTGGAGCAGAAGGAGCTTGGGGCTGCTGAGAACAGAGGACAAGGAGGCTCCTGAAAAGCTGGGCTCAGCCAGCTCGTGGGAAACAGGAGGTCAGCCAGAGGTCTGCGGCTGGGCAGGTGGGTGTAATGTGATATGCTGGCTGGGCCGGGCCAGGCCAGGCCATCCTCATGGGCCCGTGCCTCACCCACTGCTCTGGGCCGAATGGCCCTGCCTGGGAGAGCCAGCGAAGGCAAAGTGAGGGGAGATGAGATGGTGGTGGCAACTTTGGAAGAAAACCAAAGGGAGGTGTGGGAGAGCAAAGCTTATCTTCGAGCTTCTTGGAGAAACTTCCCTGAGAAGTCGTATTTGGAGACTAGCAGCTCAGGCAGTTCACGATGCTGACCACTGCACCCCACACTTACACACAGGTACTATGTCCCTCAACAGGCTCATCTCTACGCAGTTGTGATAAAAATAGAGCCTGTCATCTGGCCACTCATCTATCTACCCGCTCACTGTCCATCTATCCATCAATCCATCCATCCATCTACTGTCCCTCTGTCCACCCATCCATCTACACACTCACTGTCTGTCCATCTATCCATTTACCTATCCATCCACCCACCCATCTATGCACTGTGTCTGTCCATCCACCCATCCATCCATCCACACACCCACCGTCTGTCCATCCAACCATCTGCCTGCCCACCCATCTGTCCACCATCCATCCATCTGTCTGTCCATCCATTTGTCCATCCATCATTTCTTGTTAGGCAGCTCCTACCCTGCTCACACACTTGGGAAACTCCCTTCTCTTCTACCCCTCTGTGGCCCTCCTCCACCTCTTCACAACTAGTCTGTCTCCTCCTTCATTCTAGTCACTACCTCTGGTCTGAGCCCCACCCCTTCTTCAAGGGTCCTCAGGTGTTTGAGTGAGGTGCCAGCATTTGGAACAAGAGCAGGGAATGCATGCATGCTCCCTGGCTACACCATCCTTCCCTGCTGGGTCTTCTCATGGGGTTGTGTTCTGTCCCTTCAAAGCCAGACACTCACCCGAAGCCTGCTTGGCACTGGGACCACTGTCGTCCTTAGCAGCTGCCCGGTCCAAGTCCTTCTCCTCCAGGACACTGCTGTCCTTGGCAGGCTCTTCCCCATGGTCCTCCTCGTCACTGCAGCCCTGGGGTTGCACCATGTAGACACCTTCGGGAGGCAGCTCCAGGCCCTCGCGGGCAATCCGCCCCAGCAAAGGGGTGGGCACTGGCTCCTCACTGTACTCCCCATTGACCCACTTCTCGATCACTGCCCGCCGCTTGTCTTCTTCGCTGCGCGGGGCCCGGGCTACCCCAGACTCAGGGCCACCGCGCTCTTTGTCCCGGGGCCGCAAGGGGCTGCCCTCAATAAGGGAGCCAACTTCTGCTCCCTTCTCCACCACCACCTGGCGGCTCAGCTTGGCACAGATGGCATTGAGCTTCAGGCCGCCTTTGCGCTTGGTCGCCATGGCGGGCTTGCCTGCAGGCGGGTCAGAGCACCGGGTGCCTTCAGCTGCAGGGATGGAGGAAAACATGTCAGAGGATGCAGACCAAATACCACTCACCCCGTGAAAGGCCGGGACCCAGGCTCTGCCCCACATCCCCCAAGTCAGAGATCATCCCGATCCAGGTTCTCCTACAACTTTATCAACTACTGGACTACAAGCTTCAAGAGGTGGCGCTATCCACAGAGCCTGGCAAAGCACATGGCACACAGTAGGTGCTCCAGGAAGTAGTTTGTGAATAAACGAATGTATGGAAATACAAGGGATACTCCTGTTTCCGGCATCTGGTTCCTGGAAGCATTTCCAGGATGTGTTGGCCTCTGAGAGGTAGCAAGTGCTGGTATAAAGGGGGTGGGTGAGTCCTTTGACACACAAGGAGACCGAGGCCCTAACAAGTTCTGGGGGTGGCTGCAGATTAAAGCTGGTGAGGGACAGTCTGACCACACTTGTGAACTTACTCCCTCACCCCATGGTCTCCTGGAGAGGAGACAGCCGAGGACCAAGGGCCAGCCTGTGCAGCCTCTTGTCCGACTGCTCAGCAGCACTTGGCCGGCCCCTTCCTTGCTGTGCCTCATCTCCTCCCCCAGGGCTTCCCTGAAGGCCAGGCCCCAGGGCTCCATCCAACTGCTCCCTCCCTCTCACTGGACAGCTCTGGGATCTGCTTTTTTCCAGCTACCTGGGAACCTCCAGAAAGCCTCCCTACTTCTTATCAGGGTCTTCCTGTCCCTATTCCAGCCCCTCTCTTGGCTTCTTGACCATCTTCTCTTGCCTCCCCCTCGCCCCAAGCATCAGTGAGAGAGTCCTAAGGCTACTTGCCCCACCCTGGGGCCTCACTCATCCTTGTCGGCCTCAGCCAGCTCCAGTAGCCTGGAAAGGCCTTGCCGACTCTGAAAAGTCCACTTCCCAGCCTGAGGAACCCCAGCTGAACAGGGAAGGATTCTTTGGCTCCCCAGTGGGAAGCCTAGAAGCTGCAGTTTCAATGCCTAATCCCTGAACATGACAGCCCAACACGAATAGCCAGAAATGCTCACTGGGCCACTGAGAGTGCTAGCCAGCCTCCCTCCTAGCCAGCCCAGATGGACAGCTCTCAGCTCCCATCCCTGAGGGTGACACTGAGGGTCCCAGGGGGATACAACAAGCCCACCCACCAATCTGAGACTTGCCACAAAGGCCAACCAGGGTGAATACACACATAAAGTGACCCCACATACAATTTATTTGTATGTCCACCTGTCCATATGTCTGTCCATCCATCCATCTATCCATCCATTAGTGAGCCTCTGCTGTGTCAGACCCTGTGGCGGAGCTGGGGACAGGTGGTGGTTGCCATAGATGTGGTCCTCAGCTGACACTCACTTTATGTACAGGGGGCCAAACCAAAGCTGGTCCATGACAGTGAGGCTCCCCACGGCCTAGATCAAGTGTCCCCCAACGAAGAACTGGGCAGGTCCAAGTCCCCAGAGAGGCCAAAAGGCTCTGTTCTTCAAGTCCACAGTCAGAAGGGGCTTCACTAAAGTGGACCAACTTCCATAAAACCCACACCCCTGAAAGTCTACCAAGAGACACACCTAGGTAGGACTGGCCATACCCTCTACCTGCCGTGGGACTCATCCCACAATGGGCCTTCCTTGTGCAGATACTTGTCCCCTGATACATACAGTGCTCAGTGGTCCCAGCTAGATCCTGGCCAAGTGGCCAGCCCCAGTGTGCACAGACTTACTTCACCTGAGGGCCCCAGGTAACTCCAGCTACCCCACTCTACCATCAGAGAAGGGTCTCCTTGGTTCCCCAACCCTGTGGCTTCACCTTGCCCAAGCCAGTGTGCCCATTCTCACCACACTTCATCCTTCTGCAACTCTGTGCCACCCACACCTCTAGTCCCCAAGCACAGATGGGGGTTCCTTCTCCAGGCACTCCTGATCTCACTAGCTGCCCAGTCTCTAGGCCAGCCACCAGGCTTGGTGACACCGAGTTTCTTCCAACAGGCCCCTGGCCCAATCTCTCACTACTCTTGACCCTACTGAGAAGCAAGCCTCACCTGGTCCCCTTTGTCTCTTGTTCTGGATGGGGAAGGAAAGGGAGGGAGGGGGGACTCTCCACTATTTTTATCAGGAGGAAAGCAGCCAAGTGTGTACGGCAGACAGCAAACGAATCTATAAATATTTATCCCAAGGAAGAGGGCAGCACAAGCTCCCCGGACTGCACTTGCTGTTGGTGACACCCACTCCCGAGGCCCCCACCCATCCTGGAGCCTCCTCCGCACTCTGGCCCACCCAGCCCGGCCCACCGTCTCCTGATCTCGGCTGTGTGCCTGGCTCAATCCCTGCCTGGGCCCCCACCAGCTGCGATGCAGCTGTGTACCCCAGGCCCCCCCCCAGCTCCAGGCCCCTTTGCTCCTGATGACTCCCCCTACACCTGCTCTCCAGCTGCCACTCAGCCCCAGCCCACCTGCCTTCCAGATGTTGCCCTCCCTCTGACTCTATGGCTGGTCCCACGGGTGGAGGAGGGAGAGGGCTGTGTGGGCCAGGCTATGGGGCGGGAAGCAGGGGCAGTGCTTGTGTGAGCGAGGGGCCATGAGAGGCTGGGCGGTGGGCAAGGGACACGTAAGATCTGAGCTCAAAGTTGCCTGCCTTTGGCCTGCCCCAGGCCTTTCCTCCTGCCCCCCCCCAAAGTCAGGGCCCTGGGACCCCAGACTACCCCCCTCCCACTAGTCTGACCCCAGTCTCCTGCCCATATAAACATTCCCTTGACTTTCTTCCCTAAAATATAAACGCCGTGGGCAGGCCTCAATGGGAGGAAGCCATCCGTCCCCGGCCCTGTCACTGCCCCTTTCATCTCCTTCCCGCCACCAGCCTGCCCGCTGCTCTATTTACACTGGACACTTCCTCTGGGAACAATACTGCCCAGGAGGCAGGCTAGGCCAGAGGGTGGGAAGGTGAGGGCACTCCTGTTCGCTTACCAGGGGTGAGGCAAGGGGAGGGGGCAGCTGAGGTGGGCTCAGCCAGGCTGGTACCTGTGGCCAGGCAGTGAGCCCTCTCTGGAGCTCTCCATCCCTGGCAGACCCCCTGGGAGAAAGCTCGGAGGTAGCTCCCCACTGTAGTTCCGAGCCCCGGCTCTGGGGCCCGACAGCTGGGTCCTACTGGTCCATACTCTAGCTCCAGGCCCTGGGCAGGTTCTCTCCTCTGTACAGTGAATGCAGGATGGAAACATGAGAGGGTACCTATCTAGCACAGGAGCAAGCAGGTACCCGGGAAAAGGCAGCTAAACCTAGAAGGGGACAAGCAGCCAGACAGAGCCCTGCATCTAGGCAGGAGATCCTAAGACCAGGACACTTTACCTGGCCTCGAAGAGGTAGGGAAAAAGGAGACTGGGGGGCTGGGGGGCTTCCTCATCGCCTGGCTCCTCACATTCTGACTTTCCCTCCTAGAGCTTGGCTCCTTTCCAGTCCCCACCTTCCCTTAGGCAGCTCTTGTCTGAGCTGAGCAGACCCTGACCTGTGTGCATGTGTGTGGCAGAGGCAGGCCTGCACTGACTACCTTTTTGGGGACTATCTCACTGATGTCTCCTAACAATGCAGGTGAAGCAGGTATTGTCACTGTCCCCATTTTACAGAGGAGGAAACCAATCCTCACAGCTGCTCTGACCCCCAGAGCCCTGGCTCAAACTGGACAAGAGGTCCCCCAGGCTGGGGCTCAACAGGGGTTAGGCTGCCCCCGTAACATCCTCTCAGAGGCTTCTGGTCTGATGCTAGGATGCCCCAGCCAGCCCTGCAGGCTCCTTTCCATCCCTGCTCCATCTCCTCCTCACCCCCACTCCCTGCTCCCATAACAAGGAGCTCCCTAAAGTGTTAACTACGATGGGTAAAATGGTGCAGCAGATTGCTACAATAAATAATTTACTGATATTTATAAATATTCAAATCAGCCAGCTTCAGAAATCGAATGAGGGGAGGGCCTCAGGAGAGGGGGCCCGAGATGGCATGGATCTCATCCCTCCCTCCCAAGGCTGAGGAAGGCCAGGGCTCCTGCCAGTGTTGGTGAGAAAGGCAGACTTCCATAGCTGCACCTGGACCCCTTGTCCCCTGACCCCCAGGTCAAGGGTGGGGTGGCTAAAAGAACGGCTCCTCTGTAGGGTCACAGCCAGGCCTGTCTCCACAGGCAGACTGGGCTCAAGACTGCCCAGTGCACCAGAGGCAGCCTATGCCCACTGCCCCAGGCTCTGTGTCTCTGAGCTGTGCATCCTGCCCTGGGGTGGGGGAGACATTCCCAGGGGTCCAGGAAGGCCAGCGGGCCCCTCCCCATCCCATGAGTGATGGTGTTTCGGGCCGGGCCGCCTGTCAGCCACCAGGCTCCCGGTGCTTTATGGGCTCTGCTTGGTGGCTCTGAACTCCCTGGTAGGAAATAAAGTTCTCCCTCCGCGTCCCTTCTAAACATTTCACTCAGTGGAAACGGTGTTTAAGAAAAATGAGGACATATTTCTTCCTAAGGATGCAGTATCCCCTTTGGGCGGCCTAATGCCCGCTGTATATCAGGAGGTGGGAGGCAGGGCCAGGAACCCATCCCCCGGGGCAGGGGCAGCCCCGCCTGCCCTCTGCCAGGCGGCTCGGGCCCGTGGGTACCGCTGGGCACCTGGAACACATAGGCAGTTGCAGCCTGTGAGTGTCCCCCCACCGTCTGCTGCCTCCTCTGTGTCAGGGACATGTTAGACCCTTTGGGGTGTCCCCTTGGTGAATCCCCACAATGTCCCCCTGCAGCCGCTTATAATATCCTACTTCCAGAAGGAAGCAGAGGCCAGAGAGGCTGGTAACTGCCAGTCATACAGGAGCTGGTGCTGGTGCTGGATTCCCACCAGGCCCTGACTTCCAAGTTCATGTTTCTAGAGACCGTAGGCATACCTCCCCATAGTCCCCACCAGCTGTTCTGGGGTCTCAGGGGTGGCCCGGGTGTCAGAGTCACCCCCCTGCTACTCCATAAGACCTTGAACTTGATAGGCCCAAAGCCCCAGTTTTGGGGTGCTATGCCTATGTTCATTCAACAAACATTCTATAGCACCTTCATGGGCCTCAGGTTGAGTGCTGAGGATACAATGTGAGTGAGACAGGCAGATACGCCTTCACAGATGAGGAACAATTTAAATGAGGGGACAGACATTTACATCATCATCACAACAGCGATCAGTGCTATGTAAAGTACAGGGGCCACAGGAGTGTTAAGTCTGGGAAGAGGGAGGGTTCCCCAGAGATATCTGCTCCCATCCCCACTCCCCAGAACCCCTCAGTGGCTTCCTGCTCCCTCCCTTTCACCTGCCTTGAAGCCCACCTCCATTTTAACTGTTCCTCCTATCTCCTCCAGCAGTGCCCCCCACTCACCAGCCAGTCCCCCAGTGAGAGGTGTTCTTCCCTCTTGGGCCCAATACCATTCTCAGCTTGGAACAGAAGGCTCTGTGCTCAGCAGGGAAGAGAGGCGAGGCCTTTTGCTCCCCAGGGCACTCAGACAGGTCCCCCTGGTCCTCAATAGCTCCTGGTCAGGAGAGTGGGGGGCCAGGCCGCAGGGCCCTCACTGGCCCCCCCTTTGTTTATTTATTTATTATGATTTTTTAGTCCAGTTAAAAGGTTTACTATCCAGACGCGTCTAAGTGGCCTCACTTAGCGTAAGTAACTATAAATCAGGGGAACTGTTAGCATCCACCGCACAGGCTGGCCATCAATCTCCCCCAGGTCACAGCCAAACAGGAAGGGGAGAAAAAAAGAGTTGCCACCCAGGGGAGATTTAAAAGACACACACCGCGCAGACCCACACAGGCGGTGTGCAGGCTCGCGTGTACACACACGCGTTCGGCGTCTCTGTATTTGCACAATCGAATTATGGTCACACACGCGCACGCATGCAGAGCAGCTCCTGGAAACGGGATGCAGTGGGTGGTCACGGCAATAGAACACAAACGCAGCTCCCTGCCACCTCCTTTCTCCAGCAATCATGGGAGAGGGGTGGTGGCCTGGCAGGCCTCGAGAAGGGGACTCCAATGGGATTCCAGACTTGAGCTGCCCTGCTCCAGGCAATTGGCTCCAAAGGGTTGCAGAGGGGGTATGTTCTGCCCCTTCCCAGTCTTCAGCCTCTAGGGGACTGAGTTGTTACATCTCGTGTGCCCTTTGAAGGCAGGCACTTGACAGCGATGTGGAGCCTGTGGAGCCGAGGAAATGGAGGCAGAAAGGCTGGATGTTCCAGCCACCGCCAGGGTTTTCATCATCCCCAAGCCCCAGGTCTGCCCTGTGGTGCCCAGGGCTGGACATACCTAGATATAACACCCAGCTCAAAACAGGAAATATCTACTGGAGTGACCGGTGGCTGCAGAGATCTGAAGGGTGCCGAGGCTAGGGGGAGCACTCAGCGCCAGCCCTGGTGGCCAGGGATGCCCCCGCCCTTTACTCCAGTAGGTGTGGCCAGCTGTCCCAGGTACCAGATATAGGCTCCCACCCATTCCTAGACCTAAAACACCCCACTAGCTGAGCCACACCAGGCACTGGAGGCAGGGTGGCTACTCCTGTGCCCTTGGCTATTCCTGGCATCCCCTTGGGGCCCCTGAGGGGAACCCAAAGGTGGGAGACCCCCAGGCTCACCTCCTCTCCCTTTGCTCCCCCAGAGGCCTCCCTGACTCATCCGCCCGCCTGCCCGCCCGCCATCTCCCCATGAACTCTATTTCTCTTTCCTCTCTGAAAACAACTGAGCTGTAAATACTGTTTAACCTTCTCCCCCCTTCCCCCCCCACTCCCCCCTCCCCTCTGCACTATAAAAACACAAATACGCCATAACTCAGCGCCCGGCCGCCCAGCCTCCAACATGGCCCGCGCCCGGGCCTCTCAGGAAGGTCATTACAAACGACTTTCCGATTCACTGCTCCTGAAATAATTTTGTGTATTAAAACCTGAATCTGCACTTTCTGGGGCCGAAAGCCTCGCTTAATTATGGCGGGTGTCCTTGGGACGGACAGTGATCCTTCACTCGCCAGCCCACGCTCCAGCCCTCCGCCCGCCAGCCCGCCCCCCTCCCCAGGCCCAATCTGTTTTCAAAGTGTGTCTGTCCTTTATTAAATTGTTTTCTTTTCCACATTATCAGTTGCCATGGAGACCTCATCTCTCGGATTATTTGAATTTCATTATATCTATTGATTTGGGAGCATTTCATCTTTTTTATTGTTTTTCTGTCAATTTTCAAAACGAATAACCATCTAATTTGCGTCAGTGCTGATTATGTTTGTCCCTCAATAGAGGTCGGCAGCTGCGCTGGGGAAACAAATCAATGAAAAACCATCATAAAACTCCCCACTCCAGTCTCCAGGATGTGTGGGTGACATTCCACGCCTGCGAGAGACACACTCATCAGCTCCAACTTCGGCTACGGTGGCGGTGGCTCCGCTCTGCGTCCGCCCCCTTTGGCCTTAATATTTAATTTCTCGATTTGGGGCATTATTAGTGGTGTTTTTATTAGTGCGTGTGATGTGAGTGTCTGGTGGTGGGCCGGCGGCTTCATTAATTTGTGGGTGAGGCAGGGAAACCCAGGAGGAGGCAAGGGCAGACGGTGTCAGGGTGCGAGGTGGGAAGTGGAAGAAAGAGAGGGAAAGCCCAGAGGAGGAGAAGAGAGCCTGGGGGATAAGGGAGCATGAGGAGGGGCTGGAAAAGGGGGACCGCAGAAGGGGACGGAGAGAAGGCGAGGAAAAGAGGGAATTCAAATTGCTTACTTTGTTGGTTTTTTTAAATAATTTATGCAATTTTAAGCATTTATGTATAAATTTTTTAATAAGCCACCCTGGAGCAGGATGGCCATTAACATCCCAACGTCCTTCTGTCCAATGGGCTGGCGGAGAGGATCAATTTCTGAGAGTACTTTCCCTTTTTTATGACATGATAAAATGCTTTTAAAGCAACTTACACAAATATGGAAATTTTTTTCTTTTTTTTTTTTTTCCGTCCCCTCTCCTTTTCCGTAATAGCCCTCTTATCCACCAGGGAGAGTGTGTGTGTGTGTGTGTGTATGTACACGCGGACGCACACACTTGTGCGTGTGTACATGCACACACACTCATGCATGTATGCGCATGCACACACACACACACTCATACACTCATGCTCAGCTCTCTCTCCTGCTGGGGAGGGGGGCTGAGGGTGGCTGGCAGGGAGACAGCCCCAGTTCTAACTGGAACTGGCCGCCTGTCCTTCTAACAAGGGCATAAACTTTCATTACCCATGCACGCAGTCAAAGACAATTTAGGGAAACGCGCTGCTCGGAAAAGGAAAACCTCAGCGATTTGTGGCCCATGCTGTCGCCATCTGGGGGGCTCTGGCCTCCAGTGCGAAGGGACCGGGCCCTAAACCTCTGCTCTGCCCAGTAGGAGGCAGGGGAGAGGGGATGCACAGCTTTCCCCGCAGTGCCCTCAGTGGGAGGCCAATGGAGAGGTGAGCCAGACTATTTGAGGGCCTCCCTCCTAGGCTGGACCATCCCGGCCTTAAGACAGAGCTGCCCCTTGGTCTTGCCCTTCACTGCCCCTCACCAGCCATGGGCTCATGGAGGGCAAGCACAGGCTTACTTCTGCAGCTCCAGCACCTGGTACAGAGCAGATGTCCAGTGGTGAGGGTAGATGGGCAGACAAGATGGACCAAATGAAGACAAAGTTGGGGATACAAATCCAACGGGTCCCTGCAGAAGCCCCAAGATGCTGGGGGCAGGTCTGGGGTGGCTGTGCCTCTGGGTATAGAAGATTATGGATATCAGAGCAAGAAAGGGGCAAGCCAGATGCCACTATCCCTACCCCAGGTCCCAGACCCTCAAACTCCTTTCAAGACAGCCTTGTGAAGAAAATAGTATGTGTTCTGTCCTCAGACTTAGGGGTATCTAGCCTCATCTTTCCTTTCAAGTCCCCTTCCTAACAGGGTGTTGGAGAAGGTAAGGTGGACATGGGGGCCACCACAGGGTATATTCTGCCCAAAGCCCCCCAACAAAGCCAAGGAGGATAATGCTGGATCCCAGCAAATTGCCTGAAGCTCCCTCTCTCTGCTGCTATGGGACAGTATCTGGCTCAGGCACCTGGACTCTGGTAGCTTCCAAATAAGACACATCAACACTACAAACTTCACTCTTCCTCTGAACAGGTGTGACTTTAAGCAAGCCACCTTTTGGTCCTGAACCTCAGTTTCTTTGTCTATAAGCAGGTGGTTGAAAGGATGGTGGGAATATCTGGCATAGAAGCCCACGGTATACACTCAGTAGACTGGGAGGATTGAGGGCAAGGCCCTAGGAGCTGGAAGGGGGCTTCCTCCCCAGTCTGAGGGATGGGCGCAGTGGCCTCAAATGGTCCTGCCACCTTTGCCCAGGACCTGAGAACTGCCTGAAGCAATGGACATACTTTCTCCCCACATCCCTCCCCACAACCCCAAAAGTCCAACTTTCTCCTTGGGCCATCCTAGGCCACCCAAGGGGCCCTCACCCTGAGGTATTCCTCCCTCCTGGCTGGCCTGGCTGTGATACCCCATCCTGAGTAGACCTCAGGGCAGACTGGAAGGGGCCCCAGTTCTTTGGACTCCTGGCTGAAGTAGAAAGAGAGAGACCCCAGACAGTCCAGGTTACCTGAAGCCTTCAGTGGGGGTCCAAGGGGAGCAGGGCTGCTGCCCATTCCTCCTCCTTTTCTGTGTTCAGACACCCCCCCCCTTAACTGTCATTAAAATAACAAGTTTCTGTTACAATCTAAACATTCCCACATCGCATAAAGGGTTATATTACACCCGAGTCACTCCCAGGCCCATGTTTGCACAGAAAAGCTCACGGCAGGTCCCCCCTCCTGACGAAGTGACTTATTAAAGTTTAAACAGTAATTAACAGAACAATAAAAATAAAGGGATGTTTGGGGAGTCATAGCGCACACAGGGTTTTTGGCAGTGCCAGCAGTTTTTCAGTGCCCTGCGCTGGCAGCAAAATGCGACTGTGGGAGCCAGTGGGGATGGAGGCCTGGCCAGGCTGGGCCAGGGGACTCAGACCTCCAGGGCGGGACCGGGGACAGACAGATGGGGGAAAGGGTTGGGAGACCGGGAGGCACATCCAGGGTTGGTGTGACCCACCTGACTGGCTGGGAGCTGGGGTAGCAGGGTTGGCCTGGAGAGGGCAAAGGCTCTGGCAAGACAGGAAACCTACTAAGCCTGGGGTGGAGGAGGTTGGTGAGGTCAGGAAAAGTGTAATGCCAGCATCTAGTAGGGCCCCAGGCACTTCTGGGAGTCAGGGTCATACCCAGCCAAGGCCCGCATGGACTTGGCTGGGGGAGGCACTAGGTACCCTAGCACCTCGGGTATGACTAGACCCTGCAGTTACAGATTCCCAGCCCTGGATTCAGCCACTCTGGGCTTCCTTCCAGTCGGGCAGGCCCTTCTCTTCCTGCTCCTGCTCACTGGAGAGGGAGACAGGCCAGCCCAACTCATGCTGGGCTCACCTGTGGGGGGAAGCACCCAGCTAGGCCAGACTGGGCCTCATTGGGAAAGGTTCAGAGGGAACAGGGCCTGGCAGGGTGGGCTAAGACCAGAGCACCCAGGGTGAGGAGGGCTGGGTCGGTCTTTCTTCTTCCTGTCCCCTTCTCCACCTAGAGTCTCAGGAGGAAGGCAGAGAGATGGATCAGGATGCAGCAAGCACCCAATCCTGGGAGGAGAGAGCTACCTGGACCAAGCCAGCAACGTTGAGCAGGGTTCAAGAGCAGAGCACTTTTATCTTCAAAGCCTTGGGGGCCAAGGAAGAGGGGACAGCAGGACCGGTTGGTGGCTATGATGAGCACGTGTGTCTCAGGCATGGAGACACACCCACACCAGGAAGGTGATAGATACCAGGGTACTGCTGAGCTGGCTTCTGACTTTGACCCCCAATCTCCCTCTCATCCTTCCCCATCCCAGGCTTCCTGGGCTGAATGCCGTGTATGCCAAAGACTGCCTCCTGACCCTGCAGCCACCTGCCCATTGCCTGTCCACCCACCCACACTTCCTCTCCACTGTAGAATCACCATTTTCTCCTTACCACACAGGATTAGTTCCAAAAAGTGGTTTTTCAGTACAGTATCACCAAACCCAGGCTCTCTCATCACAACAGAGCAAAAGGAGGGCTCAGGGACACTGTGAGGATGCCTCCCTCCTCTGAGCAAATGAGTTTTCTTCTGTGCCCCAGTGTGCCCACTCAGTCAGGCCTCCTATCTCAGCAGCAGCCGCTCTGCACCCCAGTGCCTGCCATCAGCAGCCCTGACCCCAGCATCAAGCCCAGAGAAAGCCCCTGGCCCGGGGGGCACAGTCCTGTCAGTCTCTGGGCAGGCTCCCCCATATCACAGCTGCCTAGGCTGCTGTCCAGGTGAGATGCTGGGCTGGGACCAGAGACTCTCTCCAACCTCAGGTCTCCTGGGATCTGGTCCTTGGGCTGCTGACAGGCACAAAGGGCAGGGACTCTGGCTCTGGCTGAGCCCCTGTGGCACCCAGCCATGCTACTGCTTCTCACCCAGGCCCTTGCAGGCACAGCTGGCCAGGGGAATACACGGCCCAGAGACCTCAGTGCCCGCTGGGGCTCTAGGCACCACTGAGGATTTTGCCCTGAGGAAATGGAGACAAGCCAGCAGCTGCCCTCCCCCTCTTTAAGGTAGGGGCTGTGGCCTCTCTCTTCCCTGCCCTCTTCCCCAAGATGGGTGACTCATGGTGAGGCGAGAGTGGAGGTTGAGGCAGAGAGCTCAAGGCGGGTGCAGGCACTGCTTCCCAAGCTTCCAGCTGCTTGGGAGGCAGGCTAGAAGGAGATAGGAGGAGCTCAAACTCCCTCGCTGCTGCTGGAGGCGGCCTCTGAGTCACCAGCTCTGAAGCCCTGGGCTGGGGCAGAAAGAGGGGGCAGGGGAAGGCTCCCTGGGGGTCAGGAGAAGGACTGGAGGAGGGCAAGGCACAGTGCCCAGCCTGCCTCTTGAGAAGGGCAGGTAAGGACAGAGGCCTTCAAGTGGGTGTGCTATCAGGTAGGCAAACAGGCTGCTCTTGTTAACCTGATGTTTCTAGGACCCCCGCCTTCTCCCCTGTCCCAGAAGAAGGCAAGGTACTCTGGCTGGACAAGGAGCTCATGACTGAGGTCTGTGCTCAGGACCCATGTGCCCTGTGACGAGGGAAGCGGCCATCAGGGTAAAGCTGTCCTAGATTTGCACAGTGGTAGGACTGGAAGGGACCTAAGGCCCAAGAAGGGGAGACACCTGTTGAAAGCTCAGGCTGCTCACTCATCAGGATCAGACACATCCAGGCGGCCAAGTCTTTCTCTGGGTACTTTCACATCTAGCAGCTCAAACTGCCGGACATTTGTTTTCTAGGGGGGATCTTTCCACAGCTCCTGGAGACTGCTCCAGGGCCTGTCAGCTCCAAGCACCACAGGGTCCCCTGCTAGAGAGGGTTCAAGTCCCACATTGGCCTTACCTGGGCCAGGACACCAAATGGCTCTGAAGCAGTGTCTCTGGGGGCAGGACCTGAAACAAGGCTCCCAACTCTCCAAGGGAAGTGGAGCCTGGTACTAGCTGCTTAGGTGACCTACTGCAGAATGGGCAGGAGTGTTAGTGGGTGGCCCCATGGAAGGGTGGAGCACTTGTGTGCACGGGAGGGTATACCCATGTCAGAGCAGAGGGCTTGAGACCCCTAGAACTTGTGAGCTGTGCTACAAAAGAGAAATAGGGTAGTCACAGTTCCCAGATCAGAGCAAGGACTTGGGGCAGAGATGCCCAGGATGGAGAAGCACAGTCCCCAGACAGCCCCACATAACCCTAGGAGAAAACCAGGGTGGGGTGGGGGTGGGATGGAGGTGGTGACAGCAGGTGGCAGAGCAGTACTGTGGATGACACTGCCACTCCCCCTCCCTCCAGCCCATCCCCACAGTCTGACATGAGGGGACTAATTTAGGAGTATTTTTAAAATGGTGGCCTTGGTGGAGGGGTTTAGCAGTTGTCAGCCATCTGGAATAAGGAATTACAGTCACCTCCCTAATCCTATATTCTCTAAACCCTAAAGCTGGTTACAGTGTGAGGGAGAGGCAGCAGGTGGGTGGGAGTGGGGGGTCTGCTCAAGAAAGGGAGTGGCCTGGGGGGCAGCACCTTCCCTGCCCTTCAGTGGGGCCTGGGCCAGGGAGGGGTCTGCGAGCCAGTGTCCTCTGTGCCCACTCAGGCTCCTGCGCCTGCTAACGCACGCTCACTCCCAGGGCCGCGCTGGCTCGCGCAGGGGCCGTCAGGTAAATTAGATCTGAAAGCTGACAATTTCTGACCATATTTCCTTGATTATTTCAAACAAATGCACAGCAGCCGCTGTAAGGAGATTAAAGTGACATAAACGTCCCGAGTGGGAGGGGGGAGGGCAGAGGATTCAGGTCACCCCCATCCGTCCCCCGCCTGACAGACGCTATATCGCTATCCAATCCAATAAAAAATCCCCCCCTTTTGCTTTAATTAATTTTACAGCTAGCTTGCTTAATTACTTTCAATCAAAATCCTCCTGCCATCGCAAAATTAGAGATGGTTGAGCTCCATTAGCCTAAATTCTTCATTTCCATATAGAAAAGAGGCTGTCTGCAGAGCCAGCCTGGGCCTCTGGCAGGACAGACGCCCGTCTGCCCGCCCGTTGCCAGCCAACCCACTCCTGGCTTCCGGCTCTACAGCCAGCTCAGGTCCACGCGTTTCCCCTCCATCTTCCACGTGGCTTCACAGGCTGAGAGGAGTTGAGGTCTAGAAGGGGGGTACTCCCCCTGACCCCTAACTCTTCCCCAGATTAATAGAGGGGCTGCAGAGCTGGAACAGTGGGCAAGGTGCGGGAATGGCTGATCTGGGGCTCCTGCTTTCTGACAGAACCAAGGGTCTGGGGTCTTGGCAAACCCAGGCAGACCGTTCTCCTGGGCCCTGTGCTTTACCCCTCCTCAGGAAGCATAGCTCCCAGCAGACCAGGAACACTTCCCACCTTGGAATGGGGCCCTGGTTAGTTACCCAGGGTCCCCTCTCGCTCTCCCTGGCTGGAGTCACTGCTCACTTCAGAGCGACTCCAGAGCCAGCTGTCTCAATGGTGCTGACAAGCAGTGGGGGCAGCCTCCACAGACTCTGGCCTCCAATGGGCCTGAGCTCTCCTGGGGGCCCCATGTGGACCTCTCCTTCCCTTCTACAGCCCTGGTTCCCAGTCTGCAACAGCTGCTCCTCCACCCCCAGCCTGGGGTCGGGTGGGTGGTGGGTCTGGGCTCCGTCCATATCCTGTGCTGCACTGGCTCCCTTCTCCCATCCACCTGCCTCTTCCTCACAGCCCCCAACCCCAACTCCGGAAGCTCCACTTCAGGTTTTCCAGGCTACCGCCCTGAGTGTCACCACAGGGTCCAGCCCAACCTGGGCTCCAGCTGATTAAGGATCTGCAACAGGATGTAGGGATTACAGTAAAACCTGGCTCCGGATCTACACGGGCAGCAGGCCAAGTCCTGGTGCTGGGACTCCCCTTCCCTTCCCTTGTGGCACACCCCCTCCCAGCCCAGCAGCCAAATGAGGGAGGAAGACTGAGCCTCTTGGCCCTTCAGGGGGTCTTGGTTGGACTCTGGGAAGTAGATGACAAAGGGGTGGCTTTTAGGGCCCCTGGCTAAGTCTGGCAGAATAGGGGTAAAGGTAGGGAGGGGGGCTATGGCAGTTACAACTGCCCTGGGACAAGAGGCCAGCCTGGTCCTCCTATTCTTAGGGAACCAATATGGAGGTCGGGTACCCTGGGTCTGACCTTGGGCAAAGGCTGAGCAAGGTGGGGAAGGAAGCACTGAAAAGGCTTGGCCTGGTGAGAGCCCTTCTAGGGCAGTGGGGCTTAAAGCTCCTGGGAGATGTGGAGCCAACTCTGAGTTAGGAGAGGGAGCTGAATGATGGGAAGGAAAGTAGCCTGGGTCTCCGGAGCCTGTGGTCTAGACAACAGGGCCCACAGGTCATCTGAAGTCTCCTCACGTCCTACTGTCAGGAGTGAACTCCAAGTCCCCCTGGCTCACTGGAGATTATCAAATGTATCCTGAGCACCTCCTGCGCTGTTCACACTGGTGTAGGGCTCAGGGGAACATGGTTCCAGGTCTTGGAGCTTAGAGTCTAGTGGGGAGGACACACAATCACTAGTGTGTTTCAAACACTGCTGAAAGCACAAACCCGAGGCCAACTGTGAGTTCTAGGAGGGCTTCCTGCAGTCCATGCTGGGCTGGGCCTTGGAGGCAGCAGGTGGAAGAGGGAGGCTATGAGCAGATACCCAAGACACACTGCCTCCCTGGACTAGGCCTTTGTCCTCCGGTTCCTCCTAGTGCCCTGCAACCCCTTTGCTCCTTTGTCAATAATTCAGCAGCAAAGGGACCAGTAGGCTGGGTCAAGCAGGAGTAGCCACAGTCCTTGGGGGCACTGTTCAACTTCCTGGTCTCTACTTTCCACTAGGGCAGGGCTGTGCCTCAGGCCTTATGCCCCTGGTGCACCCTGCCTGGCACACATGGGATATGCTGGGAGAAGGCGGATGGAGAAGTAAGTTCTGGGACAGTCATCTAGAGATCAACAGGGCACAATGGCAATGGGTGGGTGGGGGCACTTCACCACCTCTCTACCAGCACTCACAGAGCAGGGAGCACATGCCTCTCACCAGAACACCCCTCTGGTAACCACCTCCTCCGGGAAAGAAACACACTTCCCTCAACTCTGGGCTGGCTCCTCCTCCATCAGGGGTCCCAGCTGAAAGGTCACTTCCTCTTGGAGGCCTTCCGAGATTGCTACGTAGGGCTCTTTCCTTTCTGCTATGTTGGTGTACCCGGCTTCTTGTCATAGAACCTCCGTAACTCAGTGAGTGATCCCTCTACCTCATGGACTACAAGCTTGGCCCAAGAAGTATTTACTGGAGGAATACAGAAAGAAAAAAAAAAAAGTGCTTCTCGAGTTCATAACGGGACATCTGGGGCCTAGGGGTGTGGCCTGACCTCTGTACCAAAACCTGCTGAGTTCTAGGGCCCGTCCCTGTCTGTCAGGCTGGGACTCCCGGGGCGGGATTGTGGCTGAAGCCCCTTCTCGTGGATCTCTCACCCTTCAGAGCCTCAGGCTCACCTCCAAATGCCCTTCACGGGGCTCTGCCCCGAGAACAAATGAAGCCCCAGTTGTTCAAAGCTTTTCTGCAGGAGGGACAGCTGTTGCTGCCCAGTCCCTTTCTGAATAAACCCAGCAACTGTTTGCAGTGAAGTATAAACCTCTCCCTCCACCTCCTGTCTCTGTCCCAAAAAAGAGAGAAGGAAATTGAAAAAAAGATGGGAGAAATCCCACACCAAGCCCCACAACCTCCCTACACTCCCTAGCAAGTCTGTCTGAAAATGTTATTAGCACAAAGAGGGCACAGGGACAGCCACCTGCTGTCCTAGACAACTGGGATGGCCACAGCCAAGGGTGAGGCTGTGAGATCAGGACCCAAAAAAAGGAGGTAAAGGATTCAGGGGTGGAGGGAGGAGGAGAAGGGGTGACAGAAAGATGAAAGGAAGGGCAGGCTATGGCGGGGGACATGGCACCCCATACCTGACCCCATGGCTGCAGGAGGGAATCTGAGGATGAGGACAGGGAGAATCTGGAGACCTCGGAGAACACACCAAGGACCCAAGGGTCCAGGGACACTCCTGGAGACCAGGCTGAGTAAGGGACAGAGGCAAAAAGTCTCTGTGGGGCAGTGGATACAATGGGCGGGGGTGGGGGTGAGGGTGTGAAGGAGGGAAAGAGAAGTTGACTGGGGAAGAGGCAGAGAGGTCTATTAAAAACCTCTCAGTGCATAACACAAAATGTCAGGGTTTATAGCTTCATTCTTGGCATTGCCGGGACTGAGAACCCTGCACAGAAATGTCACCGCTTGTCATGTTTAATCACCTGCTGTTTGTTAACACCTTCCCTGCAAGGAGCCTGTCTCAATCTGCCCCTGGGCCCCCAAGGGACCCGGAAACAGAAAACATCCCTGTCTCCTTCTCTGGGCTTTTGGCCCTACCTAGAGGTCGTGAGAGAGGAGTTCTATTCCAGACCCATCTGAAGCCCTTCCCAGGTCCCACAGTGACCCTGACTATCAGGCAGGCCAGCCCCCAGAAGACAGACTCCATGAGGTCCTAGAGAGGGGTCAATACCTCCCGGCAGGCATGGTGACTTGGAGTGGCCAGGGCAGGAAGCTCCCGGGTGGCTGCCTCCCTCCTTGTATGCCCGCTTTCCAGGGTTGGCTGCCTGTCCATACTGTCTACCCCACCCCCATCCCATGCCTCAGCCTGGGGGCAAGAGACAAGAGACATGAAGGAGTCCGGGATCAGATCCCCGCAGCCTGGAATTCACCAATTTGCCTGCTTGAACAGCAACTGCCACATAACATGAAACAGTCAGAGCCACCAGTCTTCCAGTTATGATCGCGGATCGCACCATCTGTGGTTCTGGCTTGGCTCTCTATCTGAGCATGCTTTCCCGGGTTGTTTAGACTAGGAATTCTCAGTCCTACTACCCCATAACTCCTTCCTCTTGGGGGTGGGGTTGGTTGCCACTCAAGTAGCACAAGCCTTCTCACACGTCAACACCTGGCTGTTGCCTACCTCTGAAGACACAGTGTGGTCGACATGGGGAAATACCCTGGGTGGTCCTGTAGATGACACCCAAGCAAGACACACTCGATTCAGTCCCTAGGCTAAACAGGACAGTGCTGTGAGAAGCAGCAGGCCTACCCTGTAGTCTCCAAGGTAACTCCATTATTCTAGCAGCAATGAAGGCCAGCAGAGATATGCACCCCTGAGCCATACTGAACCGGTATCTCCATGAACCAGGGGGAAATGTCCCAATTTTCCCTTCTAGCAGTCTGCGCTTACACAGAAACATATCTGACAAACATGTATCTCGAATTTGTCTCCTAGGAGTGCGTTCATTCATTTAGCCTTTCTTCCTGGAGTGCCCTGCTTCTAGTCCACTTGCTCCCATTTCACCAGAGAGACAATCAGGATGCTTTCAACCCCCCTGCGGTCCTCACCTGCACACATCCGGGAGTGCCTCTTTCTCGGGAGGTAGGCAGTAATGGATGGTGTCAGAGGAGGCTTTCCTCCACAAAAAGCTCAAAATGCATTTGCATCAACAATATCATTTTATTTTGCAAGGAGGGCTCAAGGATGGGACGAAGGAAGCTAAGATGTTTGGGGACTGGGACCAGGCAGCACAGTAAACACCCAGGCCTGGGAGCCTGTGTATCCTCCGCTCAGCTCTGCTATTTGAAATGATGTTCAAAGAAGCCTGCTTTCCCCATAGAAGAGAAGCCACTCTGTCTCTCAGCATTTGGGAACAAACCCTTCAGTGTCTCTGGGCTTCTTGTGAAACAGTGGCAACTCCCTGTCTTTCTCCGAGGGGACTGAGGAGAAGGGAGATATTAGATATGGTGTTTGGGAAATCTCTTTGGAAGGCAGGCACTAGGTAAACACACGGGTGGTGTCATAGTGATTCTGCACATTTTACCATCATCCTTACGAAGGCCCATGCCAACTCTTACACGTGGGAGGGGGTATTCCGTTTTAAAGTGGTGGAGGGTAGGAGGATCTGCAGTCCTTCTTGGCTAGTCAGAGGTCTTTAGGCATGCCTGGGGAGGGAAGCGTGCCCACCCCCTTGAGTTTTCACACACCAAGCTGGCTGAGGCAGTTCCCGGAACACAGTGCTGGTTCAGGGTTTGTGGTTTCAGCTGGAACCAGTTGTGAACAACGCAAGGAGCCCTGGTGGCACAATGGTTAAGCATTCAGCTGTTCACCAAAAGGTTGGCAGTGTGAACCCACCAGCTGCTCCGTGGGAGAAAGATGTGGTACTCGGCTTCTTTCCTTAAAGATTTACAGCCTTGGAAACCCAGTGGAGCAGTTCTACTCTGAGTCAGTATTGGCTTGACAGTAATGGGTTTGGTTTATTTATTTATTTATTTTGGTGAGTAATCTACCCTGGACAGAGACATATCCTAATTCATGATGTCCCCCCTAAGCAAGGGGGCATCTCAACCAGGCCCTGCTCCTCCTGCCTCCAAACAGGGCTGACCAACTGCTCTGGTTTGCCAAGACATGAGAGAACTCATGGAAAACAGGACTTTTACTACTGAAACTGTCTAATCCTAGGCAAACCAGGGTGGCTGGTCCACCTTTCTGTTAGTTGCAGCATTGCTGACTACGTGGTTCCCCAGAGCCTAACTAGTCACTGGCTTCTCCCTCAGGTACCACGAGAAGAGCTGCTCTGGTAGGGAGAGCTGACCTGGGTAGACATGGGTTTGTCGGGCTCATGGGAGTGCAGACTCCAGCCTCGCCCATCTCTGAGTTTGAGAAACTGGTCCCCTCATTAAGAGGGATGATAAGCACCCACAGAGGGGGTCTTCCTAACTCAGTGGGCATGGACAAGCCCCAGAGGAACCTGGAGAGAGAAGCCTGGGACTGAGGTTCAGGGGAGCCCCTGGGGGCTGTGTCTCTTCTGGTCTAGAATCATTTGGCCTGAGACACTTGGATTTATCAGATGAGCTTGGTGTACCAGCCAGGCCCCCGGTATAATCCTTTCACTAATTTACTATTAGATGGGAAATTACTCCTCACCCAGGAATATAAGTTTTCATCTTATTTTAAGTTAGATTCTTAAAGCAATTACCGAGGCATCTGGTGATGACTTCACCATTGCGGCGGGCGCTGAGGGGAGAGAGGCAGCTCTTGAGTACACAGACCCCTGGCTCCAGGCTCCAGAGGAGAGGCTGGGCAGAATGGGGAGCCCCTGGGCACCTGTCTTGGGTCTTAGAAGGGAAGTGGGGGGCATGCTGACATCTCTGATACTTGCTGTTTGTGGAAAAACTCCTTTCCAGCACCACCTGCCCCATGAACCCACTGGTGACAGTTGCTGAAAAGCCTCAGCAGCTGGTGTCGCGGGAGCATTTTCTATTTTTAATTGTTTGATAGGAATATTAACTCATTTAGGCCCATTCCCAAGACACGCTCCCCAGCCCGAGGGTTTCTCCCATTTCCCATACTTTTCTCTCTCCCTCCCTCCCTATTCAGAAATCAACTCTGCAGTGACTAATGGGACACATACACCTTCATGAGTTAACATGGAATATATCATGGCAGAGAAGGAAAGTGGGCTCCTTGGTGACCAGGGGAGCCCCTTGGAGCAGATGTCTACTCTCTCACTTGTCTCTTTGAGCAACTGCCCTAGGCTGCAGAGCCGAGAGAGGCTAGATCAAGAAGGCAAAGGCACTATGTCTATCTGGTGCCCACTTTTCCTGGCTAAGGGAGGACTTCAGCCTGGCCCTCTCATCTCAGTCAGCCCCACTCACTCACGCTGTTCACTCCCCAACTTCAAGGGCAGAGTAGAGGTGGGGAGGCACACCTACAGCACCCAGCAAAGGGAGGAAGGGGGCACTGGAAAGGAAGCATGTGCCCCTAGGTTGGAGAGGGGCTGGCCTTTCCAGTTGAGCTTCTGTTCAGGAGAGTAAGGGAGGGAGTGTTGTCCCTGTAGGGCTCAGAGGAGAATCCATCTGCTCCTCCCTGGAAACCACTGGCTGTTTCATGAATGTGAAAGTCACAGAGGCGGCCTGAGCAAAGCGTCACTTGAACTTGGGACAAACCCCTCACCCCACCTCACCCCTTCCTAGGAAGTGTTCCCGGAACTCTCTGTCTCCTCACCCTGCGCCCTGGGCCTGCTGCTGGGCTTTTCCCTCTCAAGGTCACCGAGCCTCCACACCATGAATATTTACTCACCAGACTGGCCCTGTTAGCAGCACTCACCACAAATATGCTTTCTGATAAAGTTGGCAGAAAAAAATTCTAGAGTGCAAAACAATGTCAGAAACCACCCCCACCCCCCTCAGAGTGCCGGTGAGGTGGGGCCTGGAGACAGGTCCCAGAGCCAGCGAGGGTGGGGGCTGTCCTGAGAAAGCTTTCTCTCTCATTCTCCTCCTTCCTGTTATGCCTCCCTACTCAAGGCCTGCTGTCGAGGGGACCAAGGGGCCAGGATGGGACTCAGAGGGGGTTCGAAGCTAAGAACTGGGTGTTGGCCTCTAAAGGGCTCAGTCAGAGGTGGGGGGTAGGGTGCTGGCCTTTGCTGCCCCCAGCCCCCAGCTCTCTCAGTGGCCTCTGGAGAAGGAAGAGCCAGGCGGCCCCTTCCCCTGCTCCTTGCAGGTCCGTCTCACCTCACTGAACCCTCTTCCCACCCGCCCATCCTCCCTCTGTGCACATGGGCTTTAATGTTTTTATTACCTGTTTGACTCGCTGCCTTATTGCTTCTCCCCTTAATGGGGCCGTAACCGTGGAAACGAGGAATAAACGGCCACCAGAAAATGAGATGATTAAACAGGTCACCCTGGCAAAACAAACTCATTGCAAGGAACCTCTGGGGGTGGGGATGGGAGGCTCCCACCCCCCATGGCCAGAAGGCTTGGGCCAGGTTGGAGACCATGCTTCCCTCTCTCTAGAACTGGGGCAGATGCAGCAGGGTGCCCCCTGCTGGCCAGTGCAGAGCCTCATCCATCCCTCTCTGAGGCTCCCCTTTCTGAAGCAGCCCTCCTAGGTTACTGGGGCCTTGGGCTCCTGGGCTGAGGGGTGACCGGGAGGGATACACTGGCTAAGACGGAGATGAAGATCATAGGAAAAAATCAAGGAAGATCAAGGAGAAAATCCACGTCCCAAATGCAACACAGTTCTAGGTTCTCTTCCTCCTGGCATTCTAGGTGCCTCCTGCTTTCTTACCACGTGGGAGTTCCTCACCTAATGCTTTGCCTGGCTACTACATCTGTCACCGACTCTCTGTAGCTTATCCCCTCTCAAGGAACCCTTCAGTTCACAGAGAAAGCCCTAACAGGCCAACACAGGCCAAAGCTCAACTCAGGAAGGTTCCTCTGGGACTATCCAGTCTGTTGGAGTCCCAAATTTGTACCATCTCCCCTGACTAGGATGGAGCTCTGGTGGTGCAGTGGTAAAGGCATCTGGTTGTTAACCAAAAACTGGTGGTTCGAACCCACCAGTCACTCTGTGGGAGAAAGATGAGGCAATCTGCTTCCATAAAGATTTACAGCCTTGGAAACCCTAAGGGGGGTCACTATGAGACAGAATCAACTCGATGGTGGTGGATTTGGGTTTGGTTCCCCCACCAGGCAACGCCCTGGCCTCAGCCAAGGAGACAGCTAGAAAGGGCCCTGCCAGTTTTAAGAAGGGGTCCCAGCAGTTCAGGGCCTATGCCACTGGCAGAACCTATGGGGCCAGAAGGTCAGGAAGAGACCCTAGGAGGAGGTCTGTGGGAAAACCCCACAGCCAGCTCAGGGGCAGCCCAAACAGCATACTGTGGACAGAGGTAGAAACCCTGGCAATCTGGGTGAGTTCTAAGCACAAGCCTACCCCCCCCCCTTTCTTTCTGGCTTTATTCAATGTCTGGGTCTACCTAGCTGGAAGGGCCCTGGAACTGAGGAGCTCGGTTTAGAGAGGACAGACATATGGTAGTGTGCTCTGCCCACGGTGAGGGGGCACAGAAAGAGGAGATGGAGATGGGTGAGGGAGGAAGAAGCGGGGTCCCAGACCACTCACCAGCTGCTGCCCCTCTCCCTACCAGGCAGCAGAAGCCTGCAGGGCCAAGTCTTACCTTATACTGTGGACCCTCTAAGCCCCATGCCATAGTTCCAAGAAGCTGATGTGGTACCCCCATCCAATTGTACTACTCCTCTCTTTAACTTTCTAGCCCATAATCCTAATTATCCTAATCCCAGCCCTATTTCTTCCTGTAAATCAAGTCTAGAAAGCTCCCAAGGAGCTAAAACCCAGTTCCCAAGGGAATCGACCAACATTTCCTGCTTTCCTTCTTTTTCCCCCCTAAGAAGCAGGGGAAGCACTTGGGGAAGGGGCGTGTCAATCAATCAATGCCGCCAGCACTTAACGTGGACAGTAAAGACCCAGCCCTTATAACCAGCACTGGGAGGAGAAGTCAAAACAGCAGTAGTGCCTAATGGTCACCCCCATATGAGTAGCAGTTACAAAGGGAAACCAGGTCCTGGCTAGGGCCTTCTTGGAGTCAGGGCTCATGGAGTCTGAGAGCTGCCCTGGCACATCAGTATCTTGGGGATAACTAGATGCTCACAACAGCACACCCCATCCAGCCTCTTATCTCTTATCTCCTTCTGGGGCTAACTGGGTGTGAGGCTGGGAGCAGGGGAAAGGTAAGAAAGGCAGGCAGGAAGGGCCTAGCTTCAGAGAACTGGATGGCAGCAAACTGGATCCGCAGTGGGGACCCCGAGTTCTGTTCTCAGATGGGACGAAGAGTGTAAGGCGGAGAGAGAAAAAGCCGGTGGAAGACTCAAAGGATGGGGGGCAGTAGAGGGGCCTCCTGTCTGCCTCCAGATGTCCCAATGTCTCCCATCTTTTCAAGTTCAAAGGCCACTCCTTCTCAAAGCTCTCTATACCCTCCACTGGGTGCTAGGGATACATGTGCCTTTGCTCCTTTCCCCCAGGTAGGCCATGAAAACTTGGGGAGTCAGGGAGTCTTCACTGCTGTATCTCCCACAGCGGGTGCTCCCCAAATGCTCACTGGATTGTGGACCTCACTGCCTGCACAGGAATGGAATGTCCTCAGGAATCTGGGGTGTGAGGATGCTATGCTATCCCACAGCTAGGCAGCCAGAGGGGTCCACGCTGGACCACTGAGTGGGCCCCTTTCAGGTGAAGCCATCTGCTCCCTGTACACTGGGGCTGCTGGCCCTCCTCCTCCCTAGTTCTCTCCTGCTCCTGCTGTACCCTAGCCCAGCTACCCTGGAACAGCTGTTACTCACCTCAGGGACCCACAGGCAGTAATTACTACAGAGCCACTTCCTTCCCCCTCTGAGGATGAGAAGAAGGAGGAGAAGGGAAAGGAACAGCAGGAGGAGGCAGTGGAAGCAGTCAGGGCCAAACACCAAAAAAGCCCACTGAAATCGAGTTGATTCTGGCTCATGGAGACCCTATAGGACAGAGCAGAACTGCCCCATAGTGTTTCCAAGGCTGTAAATCTTTATGGAAGCAGCCTGCTTCATCTTTCTCCCACAGAGCAGCTGGTGGATTCAAACCACTGGCCCTTTGGTTAGCAGCTGAATGCCTTAACCACTGTGCTACCAGAGATCCTTGCAGCAAGATGTAAAAACCAGTTCAGGGAGCACAGGAGGAGTAAGTAGTGGCAGCAGCCAGGGCAGTTTAGGCAGGGCAGTTTCAAACACTAAGCCTGGGGCTTGGAGGCCAGGTGGAGAAATGCCCTGACTTCTCTGGGCAGCCAGAGGAGGCTGATGGGGGCAGGGGTATTACTAAGCTGGCAGGGTCTGGGGAGAGGAGGAGGCAGGGCCAAGAGCCTTGGAGCCCCACCCAATCCCCTGCCCAGACAGTGGTCAGGGACTTCAGCCAGAGGCAGCTTTAATGAGAAGATACTGCTGCCGTGACTCAGCCCTCCAAAGGTGCCTCCATTTATTTTATTTTTCCATCATAAAAACCCAAGTTGCCACTGAGCCAGATTCTCTGGCTGTAGAGGGGTGAGGATGAGGGCTGGGACAGGGATCTGACTAATATCAGCTCCCAGTGCCTTTCTTAGGCGGACTAAGGAGTTCCCCAGGCTGGGTCTACTAGGGGAAGAGGGCCTGAAAGGGGTGCCTGCTTTTCTGCCTCTGCCTCCTGTTGGAGAACAGGTATCCCATGTTACCCTGAGTTTTGCTTTGACGTCTTATGCTAAGTACTAGGGCTGGTTCAAGGGGCCATGTCCCGGTCCAGAGCTGTTTGTTTTCACATGCTTGTCATCAGCCTGAAGGTCCCAAATGAGCTGCTTCTTGCCTCGTCCTCTCAACTCTTCTCCCCAAGATTACCTAACTAAGCCTTCCCAATAAAATCATGTTGGGAGTCAGAGAACCAGAGACTTTAAAGGTCAGCTGATGCTCAGGTCCCTCCAAATCTCACTGCCAGTACACCTCCAGGCTCTGTTCAAGTGGTACAAGGCAACGTACCACTTCTGAGACAGCCCAATCTGTCCTTGGCTCTGATTTCTCCCTCCTGCCAAGGTGGCAGCAATGTGCCCACCCCCTGCAACAGACTGGTGGAACCGGTACCCAACCTGATGGCAGGGATTGGCCCTACCTGAGACTGGTCGAGTGGGTGTACCTGGCCAAGTAAAGGCTTGAGGAAGGAAAACTGAGGGCAACCTGCTCTGCCCCAAACACGGCCTAGAATCTTTCCTTCAGATGCAGCACATAGTCTTCCCACTCCCTGGTACATGCTGGGTCTAAGGCATAACCAGAGGTAGCATGGCTCCTAGAAGCCTCCACTCCTGGCAAAGTCCTGGCCTTGAGCTGGGACCTATGGAAGCTCTGTGAGCCTGGAGGTGGCTGACACTTGGGCAGCAGGGGCAGGCCCAGGATGGTTGCCTCCAGCCAGGAGCCTGAGCAGTACACAATGGGGCAGGGTTGAGGAAGTCCAAATTTTTGTTCCCTGGGGTCAGACACCACCTAGAAGACGTCTAAGTCTGCAGTCTTCTTTCTCCTACCTTGAGATTCTCTGTCCTCAAAGCACATGGCTATTTGGAAATTCTCCTCCAAGAACCAGGCTAATCAGCCAATCAAGTTCAGCTCCCTTGACCCCAACTTTCCAGGCCTCCCCCATAGCAGAAACCTGGGCTAGGGTAGTCTACATGCAATACAAGGGGGTCCCAGCCCCGAGTTCCAGCAGAGCTCGTGCCACGGACAAAGAAGCAGGCCTGGTGTGGCAAAGAATGGGCACTGATTCCTCCCACTGCCTCGCATGGTGCAACAGCAGTGCCCAGCAGGCAGGCTTGCCCTGCACTGCTCTCCCTGCCGCCTGTGGCCTTCCTTTTGAACTCTGCTCTCTTGCCTACTTGGCTCTTGACCTTGCTGAAGCCTACCTTAGGCTCTAGGCGACAGTTCTAGCCCTGGATAGTTCCTCCCCTTCCTTTTGGTTCCCCCCTCAAGGAAAGAGGAGCACTTCTAACCAGGTCTCTGAGACTCAAGGGCAAACTCCTGCACACAGTTCTATTGCTGTTTTCAGCTATTTTTCACCCCAGCTTCCAGTTTTACTCAGGGCCTAGGAATCAGCCTGGTAGAAGCCTAATCCTGGGGAGCTTCCCAACTGCAGGATGGATTTACCTGTGTCTGAAGGCTTCCTCCTTTACCCCCTTCCTCTTCCCAGTTCCCTCCCCGAGGGAAATCACTCTAAAAGGGCCTAATGGAACCAAGTCCTCTTCTCTTC
>NW_006921681.1:7578362-7579094 GCF_000298275.1 Orycteropus afer afer
CCTCACACGCGCGCGCCCGCCCGCTCCTCACACACCCTTCTTTCCTCGCTCGCGCGCGCCCTCATCGCACCGCTCCGGCGGGCGCCGGGTCAGGGCCCAACGCTTTCTCAAGCTCCGAATCCAGGCGGAGGGGGCGGGCCTCCGCGTGCGGAGCCAGGGTGGGGAGAGAGTGTGAGGAATGCTCGCCGGAGTGAGGGTCTTAAGGCCGGGGCGCGCACACCCGCACCAACTCTCGGGACACCAGACGCGCGCTCCGACGCTCGCCTCTGCCGCTCCGGACCCCCCCTTGCGCGTGCCTCTGGCCCCGGCCCGCGGCCGCGCAAACTTTCCCGCGCGGACGCTCCGGGGCGCGGCGGTGCGCCCACCGCCCGCGCGCAGCCCGCGCCCCGCCCGCTAGTCCAGCCAGCCTAACCCGGGACTCGGCGACTACTGGGGCTTCAAAGGGGTTTTGTTTTCCCCGTGGTCTGACTTTCCTCTTTTTTTTCTTTCTTTCTCTCTCTCTCTCTCCCTCTCTCTCTCTCTCTTTTTTTTTTTGTGTTGTTGTTGTACTGTTTTAGTTCGAAGAAAAGCCTCTCGGGCGGCGCGGCTGGGTGTGTCGGTAAACACGCACGTCAGCTCGCTCGCTCCCCCGCACTCCAGCCCGAAGGGAAGCGGACGCCGTGGATGGGTTTTGCCTTAAAAGGACCAGACGCCCTCCTCACCGACCAGAATGGGGACTCTGCTACGCAACCC
>NW_006921681.1:7579194-7583241 GCF_000298275.1 Orycteropus afer afer
CCCTTCCTCTTCCCAGTTCCCTCCCCGAGGGAAATCACTCTAAAAGGGCCTAATGGAACCAAGTCCTCTTCTCTTCCTCTCTCCTCTCCCTCCCTCCCTCCTTTTTTTTTTTTTTTTATTAGCATTTGTGGAATTTATTCCCAAACTCTCCTAATCTTCCGTACACAACCATTTGATTTGCATAACCCAACCCCCTCTCATAAAAACTGGCTGCTGGTTTAATTAAAAAATGTAAATTTGCTGTCATCTCGGGGCCTGGTGAATTAGGACGACATCGGCATTTTTTATTGCTAAAGACGTCCAGATTGATCCAGCCCTTGGCTGAACTATGGTAGTAGAACCAGGGTCCACATGGCCCCTGAGGGTCTTGAGGTCCCGCCATCCCCTCCCGAGAAGCCATGGTTCTCCCACCACTGAATTACTTATAGTCAGATGCTTTCCTATCTAGACATGTCCAGGGCAATGTTAGCCAGTGATCCAATGCTTGTTGGGTCTCTGGTGCCAGGAACCCTCTGGGGCTCGCATCTCCAGTCTCATATGGAAGCTGCCTATGGTGTCCTCAAAGGAAGAGAGACCGATGCTGTACCAGCGATAACCCCTGGCCAAAGAAGAGGTCCCGGCCCTGCCTGTGACCAGGAGCATGTTCCAGAGGTTGAACTCCTGGCTCCTGAAGATGGGCATGGAATCAGACCAGAGGTGGGCTCAGAGCAGATATGAGTTCCCACCTGCTTTTCTTTTTTTGTGAAGAGGGAAAAAAGTGCTTTTCTTTTGAAGTTCTGAGATTAAGTGAAACTTGTAAGTTCAAAGAGGAGTCTGAGATTCAATCACCACATGACTCCTCTAGGAAACCCTCAGCACTGTGACACCCTGGACCTCCCCTCCTGAGTGGTCAGAGTCTAGACCTAGGTCCTGCCAGCTCTAGCCACAAGAGGAACCAGGTGACCTCAGGGGCCCTTCTAGCTTCTAGGAAAAGTTTTCAGAACTGTCCCCAGGGTGCCAGGAGAAGTCAGGTTCCCCACGGCCCAGGAGAGATGCCACAAGAGGTTCTGCTACTACTTCCTGACAGGCCTGGGAGTCCTCCCTGCACTCGGGGCACCCCCCAGAAGAGTTTTGGAATCCTGCCCCCATGGCACACTTGGAGGGATTAACTAGAGTAGGGTGGGAGGATGGAGCCAGCTCCAGTTGGCACTTCTGGACGGCAGAAGAAGATGAGGGGGGCTTTCCTTACAGTTGAGTAATTCCTGGGTCCCCTGTGCCTGCCTGCAAGCAAAGGCTTGCTAGCCCAGGTAAGGGGCAGTGTGTTACTGCTCCAGTCCATCTCTAAGGTCTAGTTCTTAGCTGGGATGGGTGGGGGCCCCATTTCCAAAGAAAGGGGGTGGGGCCTGAGAGGGAGGTGATGAGGCTCCTGATTAGAGGCAGAGGGGGCTGGTTCTTGTGGGAGTGGAGGGGGGGCAGGTGGCAGCAGTGGCCTGGGACACCTTCATCACTTTGCCCAGCAGGTGGTGTCACACCCTTCCTGGGCACAGGAATCCTGAGCAAGATTAGCCAAGAGTGCATCTTGGGGGGCTGAGTCTTAAAACTCTATGAATGACCTCCTCCCACTGAGAAACAGTCTCCTGGAATCCAGATTATGGAGGTCCATGGAGTTCAGGTGACCCACCCAGGCCACTGCCCTGAGGTGACCTTTTGACCCTTGAGCCTCACTTGAGGACACTGGTCTCCTAAAAGTCACCTTTAAGTCTTACAATCAGTAAAGACTGTTTTGCTTTCAGCACTGTGCTCTTTTGAAAAATTCAGTCAGTTTTGGGCGGAAACAAACTCCAGGTCAAACTAGAAGCTGTATTTTAGGGTAAACTGTTACTATGGTAGTATTTTCTGGCCCCACTTACAAGGCAACTTCCATAGATGGGGTCTAAGAATCTTTGGAAGTTCTTTTCTCTTTGGAACATTTTTGACTTCGCAGTCAACACGTTACTCTGATTTCCAAATTGTATATTCAACAAACTTCAATCAATTTCTATTATTTATATATATCCATATACTATTAATATTTTTGTTTTAATACTACTAACACATTTTCCCTTCCTATAGCCTGCCACCGTATCACCTACCCTGGCCCTTCCAGTGCAACCTTCTTCCTACTCCCTTTTGACCTCAGAAGGTCAGAGGTCAGTTCATGGGTCCACCACAGTTGTCCCAAGGACCTATGCCGTGAACTTGGGCCTATTACAAACAACAACTCTAATAACCACCACCATTACCTATGCTATAAATGAAGCAGAAGGGTTCAGAGGTCAGACTCAGTGAATTATCAATCTGTTTATTATTGACTCTTTTTTTTTTTTAAATTTTGAAGATGGAAGTTTTTGACAGCCTATGATCTAAGGGCCATGGTTAAAATTTGGTTGCAATAGAGCGTGGCAATGGGAAGCATAAAAAACTTAAAAGAAACCTCACTCTGGGCTCAGATTGGAACTCGAGATGGGAAGAGAAGGGAAATATTTAACAAAATCAGATTGAAACCAATAAAACACCACAACCTCAGGATCAACTCTGCCCCAGGCCAGCGCTGTGCTACCTGAAACCCTAACTAGTGTAGGTCCCCCAAACTCAGACACCTACTGTTAATAGTTTGTCTGGTCCACCCCTGTCTCAGGATAAGGGGCTGCAAAGGGGGACGGAGAGAGAATTCAGGGCCCCTCACTTTGAACTGATAACAGCCGTCTCATCCCACGGACTCTCAGGTGAAAAATACTCATTAGCCATAATAAGCAGCTTGATCATCCAACACAGCCTTGTCCCAAATAAATTAAATTCCTTTACCTTGAGACAGTCGCCCCGAAACCAGACTAACCACCTTTCCCAACAGGACGCTGCTTTCAAAAACTAAACCACCCCCCACTAAAAAAATAAAAACACACACCCCATAGCCAGACACACAGAGATCTTGCAAAGGAAACACACACGCACACACACACACACACACACACACACACCACGGAGCACAAAAACCCCCACCAAAAACCCCTAACTCCTCTCTCCAGTTGCCCCCCAGCTTCCTCCCCCCTTGCTTCTTTCGTAATGACAAGCATCAAATTAGTCACAGCCAGTAAGCAAGTACCAAATAATAACAATCGTATCACCGAAGTCTCTCCATTCAGAAACCAGGGCAAGCACAGGCTGCCAGCCCTCGACCCTCCCCAAGCCGCCCCCACCCGAGCCCAGCTGCCACCTCATTGGGCTAAAAATAAGAACTTCCGTCCAAGAACCGAAAGAAAAGTGAAAGAACCTCCCGGGCTTCCCACCGGCCGGTACCTGTGCCGAGATCCATTCTCCTCTCTTTGGTCCCAAACTCTTCGAGGAACGCCCGAAAAAGAAAATCAGAAAAGAAAAAGAAAATCGTTTTAGTGGTCCGCGGTGCCTCCATAGTCCCCATCCCATCCCTCCTCCTGATTCGTCTCCCCCCCGCCCCAATCGCTGGACGGACAGATCCCCGGAGCCCAGGGGACCGAGAAGGGCACGGAAGGGAGCGTGCGAGCAAAGGAGGGCCAGAAAGTTTCTTCCCTGTGGCTCGCTCGCTCGCGCGCCCCAGCATTGCACACGGAGCCGCTCTACCGTACTCGCGAGTTTATTAAACTAAAAGAGAAACTATAGACGCGGCCTTCCTGGGGAATCCGGCCGGGCGTGGGGGCTGGGGATACCCGCCCAGCCGACCTCCCCGTGCCCCGCACCCTGTGGCCTGTCGGCCGAGAGCCCCAGCGGCCCCCCGACTCCCCCCCCGCCCGCGCCCGGTACTCACCATAGTCGGAGAGTCGAAAGCCGAATTCACTTAAATAATCAACTTTCATAATACTTAATTAATGCCTAATTGCAACTGATTACTCCCCGAATAACAAGTTGTTTTAAAACCCTGATGTCATTGCTCCTGACGGTAACACTCCTGGTAACAGTTTGGCAGGAGGGAGGGGGCGGACGGGAGCGGCCGGGGGCGCTGCCAGGCGCCGAGGTGATTGGCAGGACGGCCGGCACCGCCTTCTCGGGCCGGGC
>NW_006921681.1:7584171-7664678 GCF_000298275.1 Orycteropus afer afer
CCCCGCGCCCAGCCCTTATCTCCTGGCTTGTCACCTCCAGCCTTGAGGTGCCTCGAGGTTCAGCCACTTGGTGGGTTTGGTGGGCGCTGGGGTGGGGATGGAAGGACCTCTTTCCGCTACCTTCACACCCCCGGGCATCACCACCCCAGAACTGTGGCATCACCTGGGCTTCCTTCTTGCCCTCCTTACTCTCTCCTCTGCCTTTGCTGGGGGTCCCACGAAGGGCCTCGACAGACACGCCTCAAACATGGATACTCCTCAACCAAGTGTGCCAGCGTTCTGCCACCTGTCCCCCTGTTTTCGGGGTCAGGCCCTATGACCTGTGAGACATCGACCTCATTTCCTGCCTCTCCCAGCTCATGGCTGGACCAAACACTTTGTACTCTCTTTGCTGTTCCCCAGAGAAAGCAGTTTGGTAGCTCTTACTGCCATGGCTCCCACACACTCTCAGAAGTCCCTGCTGTAGCCGTATATGCTGAGAGGCCTTAAGTTTTAGTGATCCAAGTTACCCTGGGTCTGGAGGGGCTCAAGGAAAGAGGGAGCCAGGTGAGCAAGGAGTCCGGCAGTTGTGTTAATGAAAGGCAGACACAAACACACACTCCACACTGCTCCCCACCCCTTTTCCTAGCTGCTCTCCCTTCTCTTTCTCTCCTATTTCAGGAGAGGTCACACAACCCTCAGATGAGATGAGGGCCCAGGTGCTCTCTGGTCTTTGGGCAGTATTTAGCAAAATGGTGCTGGCCTAGTTTTGCAATATTTCTATTTTGCAAAGGGAGGGGCCCAGGGAGGCCTTGGGGCAAAGATGTCAGAGAGTTAACAATCTACTCTTTCTCCTACTTTCCCCTTATTTTTCTTCATTCTTTTTCTGATTGCTCCTTAGTTCCAAATGGCCTTCATAGGAGTTTAGCATCCTACCCTATTTTACTGCCTTTTCCTGGGTGCCATACAGATGTCCACCCTCAGGCCCATCCCACTCCTATGTACAAAGAGTCCCCGCAGAGGCTGAGAAGCTTTATTTTTAGCCTCCCCTAAAAGCCTTTTTAGCATAGTGGCTAAGGCACTTGACTGCTAACCAGAAGGCTGGCAGTTCAAACCCACCAGCCATTCCTTGGAAGGAAGATGGGGCAATCTACTTCCGTAGTGATACTGCCTCGGAAACCCAAGGAGGGGTCAGCACCTAAGGAGGGGTCATTATGAGTCGGGTCCGACTCGACCGCTCCTAACAACAACAACAACAACAACAAAAGCCCTGAATAAGGGAAGAGAGCCCATTAGACAAACCAAGGCACGTGCTCCCCAAAGGCTGGATCTGGATGCTCAACTGCTGGTATAGGGTGACCAGGCTGAGAGGGTCATGTGCTTCTCCTCCTCAGATGAGATCTCTGGCTTGTCTGTGAGCACAGCTGCTCTGGGCTACACACGCACCCTTGTATATGCTCCCGCCCATGACTCTCCAAAGCAAGGACTCTGCTCCCTTGTGACTATGGGTCTGTAACCACAGGCAACTCCACACCTAGCTCCCAATCCTGAGCCTCTGCTTTCCCATCTGGGCATCTGGGATGTAGACAGAAACCTGAAGAGACCAGGGAAGAAGGCGGTGATTTCTGGGTGCATTGAAGAAGTCTGTGTGTATGGGGAGCTACCTGCATATGTGACCTGCACAACCTGTTGGTTGGCTGTGAATATCTCTCTGGGCTTTTGCTGATGATGGTTAGAGTACAGGCCTTATCCCTGAGGAAGGCATAGGAAGGGAAAAGAAAATGGTTTTCTTTTCCAAATACCTAGGTAAGACCAACTAGATTAGCTTCCCATAACTTTGAGGTCCCTGGCGGCCTACGGCTAGAGAGGAAGGCAGAGCAGGCAGGGCCAGCTAGAGAAACCCACCAGTGTCCACCAGTGGTGGGGGGAGGCGTGGGGCTGCCTGGAAAACCTCTGCCCTGTCAAGAGAATGGCCAATGTCAACTGCAACAAATTTACTAGTTTGGCTCAGGAGCAAGGGGCCTCCCATAAAGGACAGGAGGTCAGAAAAGACAGAAAAGGAGGCCACCTTTGTGAATTATAATCCGAGAAGGTTGAGGGAGGCTGAAGCATCAAGGTTGTGGGGGTGTGGATCAGAGGTCCTGTAATAGAGGGGTCCCCAGATCCATCTCGCTGTGTCTGTCTGGGTGTGTATGTTTGTATGAAGGGGAGAGGCCTAGACAACTGTTGAGGCCATGGCCCATTTTGGCCTTGACAACCCTCAAGTGGTGAGAGCAAGCTACTGTAGGTCAACTGCTTTTCCCACTGCACCAGTGACACCTCTTCCATCCTGAGGCTCAGGCCAATGAGGACATTTACACCTCGGTCTCTAGGGATGGAAAGCCCCAATGGCACAATTTCTACTGGTCTCCAGGCCCTAGGCACAGAGCCACCAGCTCCTCCTAGACACCACCCACTGAAGAGAAAAAGAAGGCTGGAAACCGGAAAGCAATCCCACCCACGGGTGGGACCCGACCCCTCCCCCCCTCCGGCACCCCACATCAGTATCAGGGACAACTCAGCTCTCCCTGTCCAGCTTCCATCTTTGGCTCCTGTTCCCCGCACACCCCAGTTGGCCCACTCATTCTGTCTCCCTCCCCCCCCTTGGGGCCTTTTCACTCACCAGCCTGTTTACACACCAGGTATCTCAGGTTTTATCTGCTCTCATTTTGAATTTGTAACTTTCACATAAACTGGAACAAAGCTCCTTTTGTTCCTGCACCCCACCCCAGGATCCCAATAAACTGGTTCCCTCTCAGGCGACTGGGCCAGGGCACAGAAGCCTTGGCCAAAGGATCGTGTGTGCATGTGAACGAGCGTGTTTGCACCTGTGAGAGAGGCTGTGTGTTTGCATGTGATGGAGGGAGGGTGTCGGGGGAGCAGAAGTGAGGGGAGACTGTGGACAGGAGCCAGTGGTGGGGAGGTGGAGGCAGAGTTGAGAGACACATGGCATGGGCAGGGGGACAGGAAAATCTCTTCACAGGGCACGAGAGGGCATGGGTCACAACACAGGTGGGTACCGGGCCAAGGGACAAATAGGGACGAGGAGGAAACAAAGGGGAGTGAGGAACAGCAAAGTGGGTGGCGAAATGAGAGGCTGAGGCCACGCTAAGTGTAAGACAGACGCGGGGATTGCATTATGGCCATAGAGGGCTGGCACAGCCGCACGCCCGGCCCCCTAATCCTGTTAGCCAGCAATCTCCATTCCGAAAGAGCTTCATTTCTTTGTGAATATTTGTAAACTAGATATCTAATGGAAAATTATAGGAAAATTATAGTGAAATTCATGACGGAGAAATCCGATTATCCCTAATTCAATTATGCCATCTTAGCCCACACAGCACATTTCCCATTTTTTTCCCATAAATACCGATGCCAGGGGTCCCGGTAATCAAATAAAATTGAAAATCATCTTCCCATTAAATTCAATTAGCCGCAATTTCTAAAGCCTATCAGAGATTTTAATTACTAAATTATAAAATTCTCCAATGCTAAATTGAAACCAAAAAAATTGCACATCCTTATATTTCAGAGGAAAGAAAAAAAAAAAGGGGGCCAGCAAGATCCTTGAAAAATGCCCTCTTCTCTGTGCCCAGCTCCAAAGCAGTTTCCTCACCTGGAGGGACCTCCCATGGCTCCACTTCCCCAGTGGGGAGGAAGCCAGGGGGGTGGAGGGAAGAGAGGGCCAAGGAGGGGAGGGGCCAGGCATATTAATTAAACTGAGGGGCAAACCACACCCCCAGTCCCAGTTGGCCCCTAGGGAGGCCCCGCCTTCTTCACTTTGGCTGTCCTGGCTCCTGGGATGCCCTCAACCTTGTTCCCCACCAAGCCTTCTATAACTGCCACCTTCTTGGCATACTGGACAGGGCCAAGGCCCAGGGTGTGCCTGGCCCCAGGGTTCTGAGTGGTTCTGGGGCTACAAAGCAGAGGTAGCCAGCTTCTTACCTAAGTACTTGGTCTCTAACCACTGCTGGCCCCCGATGCTATGTGCTGGGTCAGAGGCAGGAGTATGGAGCTGATGTAGAGAAAGGACAGATCTCACGGGATGGATTCATGGCCCAGAATCTTGTCCGGAGTGTTCCTAAGGGCATGGATTCTGGTGGTGTTGGTAGGCCCAGATCTAGTCTCTCCTGTACCCATGCTTGGTTCTCTTTTCTTCTTACCCTCTTCCAGGAAGCCAACAGCCCTGTCCTGGCTAGAAGAAGTACCTTGTCCCATGAGAGAGGCTCACTTTTTCACCCCCAGGTCCTCTTAGGGAAGTGCTGGCCACAACTCCAAACAGCAGCCTCTCCTCCTCCTCCCTCCCCACAGGCCACTTACCCTGTTCTAAAGGGTGCTCTGAGAGTCAGGAGAGCCTGGGGAGGTGGCATCAGAGGTGGCATAAATTGACCCCAGGTCTGAAACCCAAAGAGGTGGCTGAGTGGGCAGCGGATGGCCCTGGCAGTCTCGGGCGGCTAACAGCAGAGGAGCCGGCAGCCCAGCACCCAGAGAGCAGAAGCTGGTTTAATTTGCCAGGCAGTCAGGAGTGCCGGCAGGGGAGGCACCCGCAAACAAAACAAAAACAAAAAAGTTAATTATCTTTGGCTTTTTCTTAATAAATATCCAAACTGGCCCGGCCGGATCCTCCGCTTTAGAGGGAGAGAGAAGAAGGAGGAAAAAAGTCCCAAACCAAATCCACTGGCCTGGTTCTCTCAGGTCTACCATTCCCTTTGTTGCTCCTCTTTGTATTTATCTCTTATCAGAGCCAGTGACGGTGTCACAATTTACCAAATTTTGTAAGTGCAAGAGAAGGGCCATACAAGCTTTTTTTTTCTTCTTCTTCAAGTTTTGTGGTGTGAAGGAGACGGAGGGAGGTAAAAGAAGGAAAAGAGTGGGAAGAAACAGGACAAAAGCAGAGAAGAGAGAGAGTAAGAGAAAGACGAACAGAAGGACAGACAGAAGCAGGGGAATTGAGCGAGTCAAACTGCCCCTGTGGGCTCAGTCTGTGGCCCTGACCCGGGCAGGAATCTGTTCTGGAATGTGCTGTTGGCATTTGATCTCAGTGACAATTATCAGCCACAGGAGATATAGAGAATTTTCATTTTAAAACTCCGGAACCCTCTAGGTCTCATTGGCCACTTCAGCTCCTCTGTTCAGCTGCCTGCTCCTGTGCCAACCCTCCTGTCTAGAAGCAGAGGAAGAGTTCCAGAGGAGGGGAGGTTGGTGTCCTCAAGAGGGGTGTGAGATTGTTCTGTCCAGAACCACAAGCGTACCCGGGAGAGGAGGAGAAATATATGCTGGGCCTACATGTTGGGATGGTGTATGTACATGCCTGAGCCCATACTGAATAGAAACATGTGGTAGGGCACGTGTGTGCATGGGGGCCAGCCAGGACATCCATGTGGTCCCACATGGAGCTCTGCAGTCTGACTGCTTGGGTCCAAACCCCAGCTTCACCACTCTCCTGGCTGTGCAATTTTGACCAAGTCACTGACCCTCTCTGTGACTCTCTATTTTCTCGGCATCAAAAGGGATCAGAACTAGTGGGTTGCCTGGGGCTGTGGCTATGGGGTCTCTTTTTTGGGGTGGTGAAAATGTTCTACAATTAGGTAGTGGTGATGCTATACAACTCTGTGACTAGTACTAAAAACCACTAACTTGTACATTTGGAAAGGGTGGGCTTTATGGCCTGTGAATTACATCTCAAGAAAAATAGAACTTTCACATAGGTTATTGTAAGCACATAGCCTGGCACAGAGTAAGTGCTCAATAAAGATTTGCTATTAATGGGGATCGGGACTGGTAAGTGGGCATCCCAGGGCCTGGTGTCCAAGACTGTGGACTGCTTAGTACTTATAAATGTCTCTCTGGTTCTTTGGAGTCCAGGCCAGTGTCAAGCAGCTGAGTTGCCCCAAGATATTTGGTCAGGGCTCCTGGGCAGTTGCCTCTTGGTAGGAATGGGAGAGTCCACGGCCTTTTCCTGCTGCCCTGCCCTGGGGTCCCTGGAGAGGAAGCCGCCCACCATGGCAGGCGGCTGTCTTGGCCACACGCACTCCCCATCTTGCAAAGCACTCATATTTTCCATGTGCGGCAGACCGTGAATTCACCTTCATACTAGTTACAGGGTTATTTAGCTTCTTCTGACACTGACAATCACCAAACTTTAATTCGTTGCTTGGCTTCTCCCTGCTGTGCCCTTTGCCCACCCCCCAAATCCCTGTAAGAGGATGGGAAGGGCCGAGGTCTAGCCCCCTCTTGGCCAAGCTTGCCCTGAAGAATGATGGAGTGATGGGAGGTATGGGGCGGGTGGTCAGAAGGAGAATTTGATGGACAGAGGGCAGGGGAGGGACCAGAAGGGAGGAAGGATGTAGTATCAGGGTGAATGGGAGCTCTATCCTGCTCTGTCCTGACACTAATACATTCAACCTGACACTCTTCCTGTCTTGAATGAAGACCCACTGACTGGCTGTGGGTCTGAGGCCTGGCAGCCCTGGCCAGGACAGATGGGGGCCAGGTCTTTCTGAGCTCCATGACCAGGCTGGCATGGAGCTGGCACCTCTGCCCTACTCCTGGATAAGCAGATGCCCAGCTGGCAACCGGCCAAGGGAGACCATTCCCCTCAGCCTGAGGAGCTGGTTTCCCTTCTCTCCAGCCTGCCCCTGAAGCCAGCCCACCCCACCACACAGAGGCCTCTCTCCCTGTGGTTTACTGCTCTGTGGGTATTGGATCCCTGCTGAAAACTGCTGCCCATATAATAACTCTTTTCCCTTCATGAAGGTGGGTGGGTCTGTTCACCCAAATGTCTGATGGGAAATAGAGACTCTGTGACATCTCCTCCAAGGCACCCAAGTCACATGACCCCAGGGTTGGCGTGGGTCACAGGGCTGAATTAGGCATCCCAGGGCCTGCTTTCTGGTCCACCTGGAGAAGCTGCTGCTGCTGCCTTCCCCTACAGCCAGTCCCACATGTCCTCCTCCTTCTCTTCCCTTGGCTCTGGCAGACCCCTTCTTTCTATGTACCCTGTGCTCTTATACCCTTGGCAGGAGTGGACTCAGCTTCTAGAAGGTCCAGAGGGGCCTCCTGCTGGCTCAGGGGCTGGTCAAGGCTAGAGATCTCTGACTCCTCCTCAGAGCCACCCTCCACCTCCTGGTCACCATCATCTTTCCCCAAAGCCTCCTGGGCAAGCAAGGGAGGGTCAGTGTACTCTGGGAACAGTCTAAGTGGGATCAAGGGAGCCTTATTAACAAAATCCAAGGTGGCCCTGTCAGCTACTCACTAGACAGAGAGGGTGCCAGGAGCAGACAGCAAAGCAGAGAGGAGGCACAGAGACAGAAGGCCTGGTGAGGCTTCCGCAGGGCCAGGGGCAGAGCCAGGGCAAGGAGAGGCAGGGAATCCATGGGAGGGTTCCAAGGGTGTGTCCACTTCCTCCTGGCCCCATTCTATTGCCCACCCCTGCCAGAGGGGGAAGGGGCCCTGGTGGCCTGAGGCAAGAGAGATGTCAACGGGACCGATGGGAGAAGGGGCTTGTTGACTGCAAACTGTCCATTATGGCTCAGATTATAAGCATATTGCGCAGGGCTCTCTGCACGATGCCGGGGAAATCCAATACGCTGAAAGGTTAATGCAATCAATTAGGGTGACAAGGAAGTAAAGTAAAGCCTTCCGAGTAGATGAAAAGGAGAGAGAGAGAGAGAGAGAGAGAGAGACAGAAAGAGAGAGCGCCATGGAGTTGAAGGGGGTGCTTTGGGTAGTGGGAAGGCGACGGGGGGAAAGAAGCTGGTGGGATTCGGCAAGCAGGCTTGGAGGAGAAAAGGTGAGGAGGCCACAGAAAGAGGAGAGGAAGAGAGAGGCCCAGTGGGAGCGGGCGGTCAGGGCACCCGCCAGCCACTGGGCTGGCTCCCATCTCAGACCTCTGACAGCTTCCCTCTCCTCCTCTGCCCTCCCACCCACCCAGCCTTTCCTCCAGGGCTTGGAGCCTGGCCTCCCAATGAGCTCATAGCAGTAGTAAAGTGGCAGGGCGGCCTTGGTCCCTGACTCGATGCAGGGCCAGCACCCAGAGTGACCCCCAGAGCCTGCTTAGCAGAACTGCAGGCTGCTTCCACCTCTCACAGAACAGGACTAACTCGGACCCGCGCTCATGCCTCAGCCTGCTTCACTCTCAGCAGCCCCACAAACACCACTGTCACCACCTTTGCCAAAGCATCTCTGCTCTTCTCTGCAACCAGCCTGTGGAGCAGAGAGCATGGTAGTCAGCGCCACCCCTCCCCCCCCTTTACAGACAGAGAAAGTGGCACTCAGAGAGGCTATGCAACTGCCAGGGCCCTGTGGCATAAATGGCCAGCCTGGGACTGAACAGAGGACGTTGACAGCTCCCAGTCCACCACCCATGGTGAGCACACTCCTCCCACAGCACTCCTTGGAATTAGGAGCTTCATTTCCGCAAAGGAGTCAGACTCAGAGCTCCTGGGGCAGAGGGTGGGGAACTTCATGCAACTTGCAGCCTCCTATACCTTGGGGACCTAGGCTCTGGGTGGTAGCAGAGGAAGGAGAGAAGGAGGGAACACAAACACTCACTGTCTCTTGGCTCCTGGGCTAGTCATTCTCAGTCACAGTAACTCAATTTCTTGTCCCAACAACCCTGCAAAGTTGATATTCTGCTTCTCACGTTATAGAAAAGGAAACTGGATCTGAGGGTAAAGGATTCCCTAAAAGCTGCAGGATAGAGACGTGGGGCTCTTGGGACAATAGGAGCAAGAGTTCTGAAGCCCAGGGTGGCTGTTGAGCAGAGAAACAGCAGGGACTTCTAGGCAGGTGGAACTGAGCAGAGGATGAGACCCTTGGAGAGCAGGGAGAAAGCAGGCCCCAAACCAGGCCAGGACTACAGCAAGAGGCCTGCAGTCTCCAAAGGCCTGATCCTCTCAGCAGTCTCACAGAAGACCAGAACACAGTACAAGAGCCTGAACCTCCAGACCACAGGCTGGCAAGAGTTTTCTGTAAAGGGCCAGAGAGTAAATATTTTAGGCTTTGTAGATCAAACAGTTCCTTCCTGTAGCCCCTCAACTGTTACTGTAGAGCAAAAGCAGCTGTAGACAATACATAACCCAATGAGTGTGACTGCGTTCCAATAAAACTTTATTTACAAAAACAAGCAGTGGGCCAAATTTGGTTTGGCCAGATTTGGCCAAGTTTGCTACCTCTTGCTCCAGAGAAGGACTTATCTTTGAGGCCCTGGGATGCCTGGCTCCATCCCACTGCCCAAGGATGCCATCCAAGCTGGAGCCCACCAGAGTTGCTATGGGGTGGGGGCAGGGCTGGGCAGAATTCAGCCCAGAGGCCTCAGGGTAGAATAAGGTCTCATGACTAACAGAGGGTAAAGAAGAAAGAAAGAGAACAAATGTTGGCAAGGAAAACAGATGTCCAGGTCCCAGCTCTAGCATCCCAGAAACCCTCCACTGCACTTCAGTTTCTCATGGAGGATAGGAAAGGGTGGAGTCGTCCAGCACAGGCATCTTTGATTCCCTGAGAGAGGAGCCAGGCTGTGGCTAGGAGAGAAGGACAGGGTGGGGGGCCCGGGGCCAGACTGGCCAGAAGGAGCGAGAGGCATGGGGAGAGACCGGGATCAGCGCTGTAACCAGGGTGGTGCTGGCGGCAAAGGGAGGAATCCACTGGCCCCAGCGAGAGCGCAGGGCGCGGGCCGGGCCTGCCCTACACCGGGCCGCCTCTGATCACGTTTTCAGGGCCACTGCCCGCCAGGCTCAGACAATACTGGGGGGAGCCTTTGAAGTCCCAAAGAGATGCCGCGGTGGGAGCCGGGCGAACCGCCTCCCTTCCCCCGTCCTCCTGTGGGGCGGGGGCCTCCAGGACAAAACCCCAGAGCCGGTCGCAGCCGGGCCCCCGAAATGCGGGAGACAAAGGGAAAACAAACAGGTTTGGAGCCAGGCGCACGGTGCCGCGTCTGTCCCCTGCCCCGCCGCGCTGGATGATGGATGGCTGCAGCCAGCCAGCTCGCCCGCCGGGCAGGCCCCGCTATTTACATAACACTGGCGTTCCACCGGTCACCTCTGACACGGCCCTGCCTGGGGCCAGAGGCCCGGTGGCCCCTCAGCTCCTGCACCACCCAGGGGACCCAGGCCGCCTATGCAGGCCCAGCCAGGCCAGAGCAGCCCTGTGTGCCCAGCTGGGGGGAGCTCTGGGTCTAGGCACAGGCCGGACCCAGCTGCCTGCTCTGTCTCAGGTCTACAGAACCCTCCCTTGTCATCTTCTTAAAGAGGAAGGAGGAGGCCATTGGGGCCAGTGAGAGAGGCTGGGCTAGAGTCTAAGGTTTTCATGTCCATGTGGTTCTCTAAGTATAAACTACAAGCTGAGCTTTAAGAAGAGCAGATAGCTGCTGCTGGGAGCCAAGCATGGTGCCTGCTGGTCTACCCAAGCCCTGGTACAACAGATGCCCCATTCAATCCATGTTTCCTTAACACATTCCCTGCCCAAAGGCCCGCCATCCGCACATCCCCAGCCCACTCCCAGCCTTGCATCCAAACTGAGAAGCTGCTGATGTGGCCCATCTTCTCAGCCAGACTCAGACAGGCAGTGTGGCTCTGTCCCCATCATTCTTTCCCTCCCTGAGTACCAGGCCAGCCTGGACCCAGCCCAGGTGACACCGGTCTCCAGTGATGGTCATCAGTGGGGCAGGACACAAGGATCAGGGCCTTACCTTATACCGGGTCCTAGAGGCTCCTCGTGTGCAGCTCGGGGTGTCACTTCATCCTGGGGAGGCAGAGAGGAGCACTATTAGCGTGCAGGTCTTCAAGGAAGGAATCCCCTGGCCCCACTGTACACCCTCCTTGCTTACTGTGTGGTCCTGCCACCCTGCAGGCCTAGAGGCTGATGCCCTAGGAGGGCCAAAAAGGTCCAAGAATCCAGATGTGCTGAGTCAGCACTGATTTGGGTCCATTTAAATAGACACCAAATTTTGAAAAGACTTCAAAAATGGTAGGGGCTGATCACAGTGGAAATGGGGTCTTCAGGATGCCCCCAACTGACTAGAGAGGTGGGCCATGCTGAGCACATTCCACTTTGGAGGCAGAGGTTGGCGTTCTGGGAGTGGGGGTGCTGGTTACAGGGCCCACATGCTCCCACAGGAGACTTTGGGCAGCTGCTGTAGCTAAGCAGGGGTCCCTGTGGACAATGGCAGAATACAGCAGCCCCCCAATCCTTTATTCTCCTCTCCTGGCCCCTGCAGGTAAAAATGTCAGACCTAAAGCTATTAGCTATTGTAAGTGGCAGAGGGAAAAGGTTGGCCAGTGACCAAGGCACCCAGAAGCCCCAACCCCATGGGGGTAGGTGGCCCAACAACACTGTCCATCCACCCTGGGGTGCTACTGATGGGCTACACCAACCCAAGCTGGGGGTCCAGGTAGGGAGAGGGAAAACAGTACCACATTATGGAGGGTCTTTAGCCAACACTACTCAACCTGCCAGCTCTAGGCCCTCCAGTCCAAAGAGGGAGTATGGGGAGTCAGGCTCAAAGGGGACAGACTCCTTATGTGGACAGGAAGTCCTCAGCCTGCTGACCTGGCCCACCTGCCCAGGCCTGAGTGGTGCCCTGCCCCTGTACCTCAGAATTCACCCCTTGCTCAGGGAGGGTTTTCTGGTTATTGTGGTTTTTTTCCCTACCCTCTCCCTCATTTGTGGCTTATCAATGATGCAAGAGGAACAGCACCAATTTCCTTAGGCTGTATAATCCCCAAATCAGATTGGGGGGATTGCAGGAGGTGAGGTGACCTTGGACTGGGCTTCCGGAATGCCACCCAGTCCCGCCGCCTGCTCTTTCGGTTCCCAGGACATATTTAGACAGATAACACTAATTATTCTTGACACATCCTCCTGAGGAGGGGCTCAGCCCTCTGCTAGCTCTTCTTGTCTTTGCTGGGCTGCTGGGCGAAGGATGCCCACCCAGGGTGGAATCCACCCTGCCAGGCACAGGGCTGTGGGTGGCTTACGGGCCCTTGGGATTGGGAGATTGGAAGGGTTGCCCCTTGGGTCGCAGACTTCCACAGCTGACAGATGCTGTCTTGCCCAGCTGATTCAGTTAGTAAGAATGGGGGCTGCTGGGAGCTAGGAGGACAGCTGAGACAGGGGGCAGCAGAGAGGAAGTTGGGAGGAGAGGCAGACAAAGTGCAAAAGGGAAGAAGTTGGAGAGGAAGAGTTGGATGAAGTGGAGGGGTAAGCATGGCAGGGGCACAGGAACAAGGGCCTCCACTGGGAGGTGGTAGGCAGACAGGCGGGCATGGTGTCAGAGCTCATGTCCCGCCAGCCTAGGGCCACCACTAGGCCATCTTCACCACCCTGGCCATACCACTCTCACTGGCCTGAGATCTCTCCAGGCACCCTAGCCAGCCTCCCTTGAACCCCCCAAAGCCCCCCAACTCCACAACTCCAGTATCTCCCTTCCACCACCTTTTTCTCCCCTCCCATCCTCCCCGGCAACTGTGCATTTATTAATTCATGAGGCACTAATTAGTTCTTTGTTTAATTTTGTGTTAAACAGACTGACCGGAATGATAACGACTTGCAGCGCAGTGTTGCCGTCCCCAACCACCCCTGTTTTCTGACAACAAGGGAGCGCGGGAGACCGGAGCGCTGAACCCAAATCCCTCAGCAGTTGCACTTCATTAAGTCAAAATGTGACAAGAAGCTTAGAGAGCAACTTGCAGATCTGATCACACAGAACAATCGGGAAGCAAACTTTCCAGGAGTTGGTGGGGGGTGGAGGCGGGGTGGGAGGGGCAGAGATGCTCTGTACACAGGGAGCAGGACGTGTACTGGGGTCCTGCCCTGAGTGCCCAGCGACAGGTGGCCTGGCTGACGAGAGCAGGAGGCCAGTTTCTGGGCGGGACCTGGGATACTGATGGATTCAGAACCCCAGTGGGGCCTGGGAAGTACTCGCGAGTTCAACTTTGTGTCTGTCCTCTTGTCCAGGCATCTGCTCCTGTCCCTCACTATCCCTTCTGTCTGTTTCCAGCCCATGAGAGTGAGTGATAGGGTGGACCTAGGCCTGCCAGAGAACCAGAATGCTGATGCAGTTTTGGGAGGACTCTAAGGCCAGGGTACAACAGCTGGGAAGACCAGAGGGGAGCAGGGCCCTACATGCAGGGAGGCTGAAGTGAAACTTCTTCTAGTTGAGAAAGAAGAGTTATATCCTTTCTTCCCTTTTCTAGTGGCTCTGGGATGACCATGGCGAGAGAGTGAACAAGAAATGCCTACATGCCCACTCTTTGCCTGCCATCTATCTATCCATCCATCCACCTGTCTACCTATCCAACGTTCTTAATCCTACATACGCTGATCAGAATACTGAGGACCCAAAGGTTCAGGCTTCTGTGCAGCAGTATTGGTCTTGGAACTTCTGGGCCATGGAGGCTAACTGTAGTCAGGCAGCCAAGGTAACCAAGAAAACAGCCTGTGACCTCCTCCCTCCTGTCCACGTGAAAAAGCAGGACCATGTGCCACAGGCATTGAGCTATGAGCCCCATCAACCTGTAGCACAAATGAAAATGCTATCAAATTCAAACCCTGCCCCTTCTATAGGCAGGGAACCTGCCCACCTCTACTAACCCTCATCTCCTGGGCAATGTCTTTGCATGAAGGAAAGCATGGAAGGGGATGCAAGAACAAAAACCAAGTACCAAGTTGACATGTGTGAGCCTGGTGCTGTGGCTGTATGTGCGCACATGGGGATCCTGTTGCCTTCTCCCCATTGGCCACTGTTTCGCCCAGGTGTGGCCTGGCCCTCTCTCTGAAAGCCTACCTACTGCAGGGACAACTTTGCCTGTCTTTTGCCCTGGCCAGTGCTGAAGTACAGCGGTCCCCACTTGAGCCTGGCAGCCTTGGGCTGGCTTCTGTTAATTTGCTGTCAGGCTGCCTAAGCAAACCAATTAAAACTAATCATTAATTATAAAAGAGAGGGAGAAGAGAAGAGAGAAGAGAGGAGAGGGTGAAAGGCAGAGATGGGAAGGGGGATGAGTGTCGGCTGGACAGGGAGGGAAGACTCAGAGGCCTGTGGGGACTCTAGGTGTGTGTGTGGGGGGGGTGGGGAGGCTGTGGGCTGAGAGCAGGAGGCACCAGAGGCTCCTCCAGGATAGAGAGAGGACAGGAAGGAGGACTAGGAGGTGGAGAGAAGGCCCTCATGGGCAGGGAATAGAAGATAAGGTCAGAAGAGGGAGTTTAGGGGACAGGGAGGGTTAAAAGCCAGGACCAGCACCGTACCAGGACAAGGGCCGCATCCATCCACAGTCCCTCTCGTTGGAGCCACCAACTATCCAGTACAGGACCTCGGAGCATCTCACCCACAGAACCCCAGCTTCATATTTATGAGGCTTGGCTGATGATGCAGCCCAGGCTAGGCTCCCAGTCCCACTGCTCCTACCTGCTCCCTAGCCCTCCCAGGCCATGGAGGAGGCTCGGGGCAGCTGTTGGCCACCCCTACCCCCAAATGCTGTGTCTGTCCCCTCCCCCAGCCCACCATCCCACATCCTCTAGCACACCCTCTCCTGGGCTCAGGCTTGGGCTTTTTCACAGGGTTGGGGCCATGTCAGCAGGCAGCTCCAGGAGGGGGCAGGGCAGACAAAAAGAGGCAGCGTCATGGAAACGGGCACTTTCCTGGAGAAATATTCTGTTTGGCCTCCTTCCTGCATTCAGGAGCTGTCAGGAGCCTGAGTGAGAGTCACACTACCCCGGGACCAGGCGTGACAAAACCTATTTTCTGCCTCAAATTTGATTGATTAAAAAACTTTTTAGGAAAACCATGTTAAAAGAGTGAAGAAGAAAAAAAAAAGAACCCAGTGAGAGAGGGAGAGAGAGGGAGGGAGAAATAGACGGGAAAAGAAAGAAGGAGCATATAGAACGTACAGCAGGGAGGAGGGCTGGGGGGAGAAAGGCCATGGGCAGGGCCACACAGTTACCCCGGCAATAACGCCCAGGGACAGCCATGTGGAGCATCCGCAGCATAACCAGGCCAAACAGAAAGGTCAAAGGAAGCCGGGAACTTTTACACAGTGGTTAGCAGGAGAATGAGGGAGGCGGGGGCTGCCCCACCCAGCAGGTGCCTGAGGGGCAGCCAGAGTGCTGGCCCATCCCCCAGGAACCAGCTCAACACCTTGAGGCAGACAGGGCACAGGGGGTCGGCCCCGTGCCAGGATTTGGGATCTGGAGGGGCCTCTGGATTGGCTCTCGGGTTTCTCCGAGCACAGTCTCGGTTGGAATTTGGCCAAAAAATCATGAAAAATCTGAATGGGGTCAAGAAGGAAGGCCTAAGAGCTAGGGGTTGCTGTTATTATGTGCCCTCAAGAGGATTTCAACTCACAGTTGACCCCATGTGACAGAGTGGAACTGCCCCATAGGGTTTTCTTGGCTGTAATCTTTATGGAAACATCGTAAGGTCTTTCTCCCTTGGGATCACTAGTGGGTTTGAACCCCCAACCTTTCAGTTAGCAGTTGAGCAATTAACTGTTGCATGACCAGGACACCTTAAGAGTTGGGGGAGTTGGTAAAACCTGTTGCCACCGTGTTGATTCTGACTCATAGCAACCCTGTAGGATAGAGTGGATCTGCCCCACAGGGCTTCCAAGGTTGTCAATTTTTATGGAAGCAGACTGATCCTTCTTTCTCCTGTGGAGAGGCTGGTGGGCTTGAACTACCGACCTTGTGGATAGCAGCGGAACACTTAACCAATGTGCCACTGGGGCTCCTCAGAGTTGGAGGTAGGAAAGAGGTTTTTCCCACCTTATTCTCTCAAGCCCTGGTTCAGGACATTTTTTAATAACTTAAAAAAAAAAAAGCAGTGCAGTATCCAATGTGATCCCCTGCCTTCCTGCAGCTGGTGGAGGCTTTGTTGGTTCAACACCCACTGTGGGTCCTCTTCCTCATCCTCTTTGCCTTTGATCTCCCAGTTGGACCCTTCATTTCTTTGGTGGGTGTTGGTGTGACCCCCACCTACTCTATACCTGGCCATCTGCTCTTTTTCCCATCTCAGAACTGATCTAAGTCAAGCCTCCAGGACTGACCAGGGAACTGGATGGGGTAGTCCTCTTCCAGGGCTTCAGGAGAAGAGTGGGGCCTCCTCACCCCTCAGGAGAAAGAACCACTTCATTTCTCAGTGGTCCAGCCCCACCAAAGCAGAGATGCCTCTGACCTTCCCCAGGAAAAGGGTCCAAGTCAGTAGCCTGTGTTACTGTTCCTCTCTCTAAGGGCCTCAAGAGTGGTCAGTGGTGGTTCAGTGGTAGAATTCTCACCTTCCACGATGGAATCTTGGGTTCAATTCCCAGCCAATGCAAATCACGTACAGCCACTACCCACCTGTGAGTAGAGGCTTGTGTGTTTCAGCAGAGCTTCCAGACTAAGATAGACTAGGAAGAAAGGCCTGGCACTCTCCTTCTGAAAATTAGCCAACGAAAACTCTATGGGTCACAATGGACTGATCCACACCTGTTCGTGGGGATGGCACAGGACTGGGCAGTACTTAGTTCCTTTATGCATCAGACCGCCATGAGTCGGGGGCAACCTGATAGCCGCTAACTACAGCAAGGACCTCAAAGATTAAGATAAGGTGTGGTTCTGGCCAAGGAGTTGACAAGATTTCTCCAAATGCTGGGAAGAGTGTCTGGCACAGAAGGACATCACCTACTCTGGTCTTTCCCTAGCCTCTCTGGCAGGTAAAAAGACCTCAGATCACTCCTGTCCCTGCTTCATGGACAATACCAGGTTCTTACTGAGTCCATGCGGAGTGCGTGACCCTGTGCTTGGCAGGAGGAAGACAGAAGGGAAAGAGTGGAGTCAGCAAGAGCCAGGTTTAAATCTTGCCTCCTCTCTTACTGCCAAGTGGGCTGGTGGGGCAAGTTGCTAACCCCTCTCAGTCCCAGCTATGTCAACCGAAAAGAGGGCAATAAGATTCCCTACCTCAAAAGCAGTAAATACTTCCTGAGCACTTACATGTGCCGGGCACTGTCCTGGACCTAGAGAACAGTGGTCAACCAAGACTCTGCCTGCACAGAGTTCCCGCTCTGGGGTTGTTGTGAGGATCAGCACAGGGCCTGGCACTTAGTAAGTGCTCAGTAAATATCACGTGCTATTAGCGTGCAGCCTTTAAGAAGCTAGGGAGAAAAAAAGCTAGTCCCATGTGGCAGTTTAGGAGCTCTGGTGGCGTAATGCCTAAGGCATTTGACTGCTAACCAGAAGGCTGGCGGTTCAAACCTGTCAGTCACTCCTCAGAAGGAAGACTAGGTAATCTACTTCTGCAGAGATACTGCCTCGGAAACCCAAGGAGGGGTTGCTATGAGTCGGAACTGACTTGACTGCAGTGAGTTTGGTTTTAGTTTTATATGACAGTTCAGCAGAGGTGTTAGACAAGCCAAAGCTAGAGCAGAAGGGGGACTCATCATAACCTTAAATGGGTCCCCCTTACCTCCAGTTTTAAGGAACAACCTGAACTGCCTAGGGTGTTTCTAGAGTCCTGGGCCTCCACAAACTGTGCTTTGTGACAGCACAGAGAAAAGACAATATGGAAAGGCCGGGGGTAGTTCTGGGGCCAGTGGTGGTTCAGCTCTAGTGGAGCAGTGCCTAAGGCATTTGACTGCTAACCAGAAGGTTGGCGGTTCAAACCACTAGCCACTCTGTGGAAGGACGACAGGGCAGTTTACTTCTGTAAAGGTTTACCACCTCAGAAACCCGATGGAGGTCAGAATCGACTCTCTGACAGTGGGTTTGGTTTGTATGGTTTTATGTGGGTGACACGGGTTTAATTCCTCCATTGGTGAGTGGAGGCTTGCACGTTGCTATGATGTTGAACGGGTTCAGTGGAGCTTCCAGACTAAGAGTAGGAAGAAAGGACTGGTGATCTACTGCTAAAAATCAGCCAGTGAAAACCTTATGGGTCACAATCATCCAATCCACAATCAATCATGAAGATGGTGCAGGACTAGGCAGCGTTTTCGTTCCATTTGTACACAGGGTCGCCATGAGCCAGAAACTGACTTGATGGCAGCTAACAACAACAACTGGTTTTCTAGTAATGGGGCCTCTTCTTAGGAAATCTCACTCAATGCCGATCAGTTTGTACCCTCACATCTTACCCCTCCCTGCACACAGAGCTGTGCTGCTTCTCTACGTGTATGGGGCCCGTCAGGCCCCTCTCTGCCACGTTCCCCAGATAACTTCATCGCAGCCCCATGTCTACAGCAACCAACTGCTCTCCAAATGGGCAGGGATTGTCTGAGCCTATGTCTGTCCCACCCACAGGGCTTTAGGGCTTCCCAAAGTGGGGGAGTTCCACCTCGCCGGGAAAGCTGAGGCTAAGCAGACAGCCAGAGAGCCAGGCCCTAGGGGGCAGCCCCCCAGCCTTGCACCTCGCCCTGCCTGCTGTGGAATGCGTGTGCACACACAAACCCCTGCCTTGGCCCGGGAACTGTCAGGAGATCAACAAACAAAAGCTGCTTCTTGACAGGGAGTCATTTATATTTTAGCTTCGTTCCATTATCCTAACGAATCCTTCATCAGCAGATGCAATATTAACAGCAGAAAATCAGCTCATTACATCCGGGGGGATTTCATCAAGACGGCAATCATGTGCGCTGCTCCCCAAGCCTTCAAGAGGCCAGCACGGCTGTTATTTATTTATTTTGTGCCTTATTTATTTAATTTTTGGGGTTCTTTCCACATAATTGTGCCGCATCTTAGATCTCTAATAAATAATTTGTAGGTCCTGAACTGCAGACAGCTTTGCTCTCTGCCATGAGAGCCTGCATCAGCCAAAATATTTACCAATATTTACGAGTCATTAGGATCAGGAGGGAAGTGGGAAGCGGGGTGCTCTGTTCTCCCGGAGGTAGTCTGGTTTGGGCTACGGTGCTCCACCTCACCCTGGTCCCCTGACCACATCTCATCCTCCCAGGGGAGCTGCCCTGGGTGGAAACCTTCTGGAGGGCCTGCATCAGAGTGTGAAGAAAAGCCTCTCCTAGCTTCTGGGGTGATACCTCCAAGTTGAATGGAAAGGGCAGCACAGGAAGTGCCTGCTATGCATTAGGCTCTGAAATAGGTATTGTCTCAAGTCCAGAAGGAAGACTTGCCCCATTTTACAGATAAGCAAACTGAGGTTCAAAAAACTGAAGTGCTCTGCCCAAGGTGACACAGCTAGGAAAAGGCTCAGACCCACAATGCAGGCTCAGAGGAGGCTATGCTGAGCCCACACTCTTTCCACTAGGCACGGCCTGGCCTTCCAGAGGCCCCTGGCTCAGGCCCACCAGGCTGGAGTGGCCCCTGGGGCTGGCGGCCCCCAGACTGCTGGGCAGGCCATGCTTTCACAGGTTTTTCCCAGCAGGGGCTGGATTTGTGCCCAGCCAGGAATGTGCTCCCAGGATGTCAATTCTAATCTCTCCGGCGCTCTGACAGAATTAAGCTCCAGTTTGTCCGACAACATCCCAAAGTTTCAGAAATCCAGGGCAGACTCTCTAATCAGGCTGCAGGACAAAGGTCTGGCCTGACCCTGTCACTTCCACTTACTCCTCCTGTCTGTCTCCGGGCTACAGCCTTTCTGCAGCTTCCTCCACCCTCTGCCCCTGTCCCTAGCCAGCTCAGCCCCCACCACCCTCTCCTCCAAGCGCCCCCGTTTCTCCACACTCCCCAAGCAGCTGGCTAATCCTGTTCCTCCAGTATCAAAAGCCAGGGATTCCTATGAGAGTGACCTGCTGCCAGCACTAGGCCTGCTGGACTAACCTTGGCCAGGGCTCCCTTCCACTAACTGACTTTAGGGAGAGTCAGGAGGATGCCTACCATCCATATCAGTTTTTCACTGTGATGCTTTGCATGTTGCTGCATAGCTGGAAGCTATACCATTGGTATTTGAAATATCAACAGAGTCACACATGGTGGACAGGTTTCAGTGGAACTTCCAGACTAAGACAGACTAGGAAGAAAGGCCTGGTAATCTATTCTAACCATTAGCCAATGAAAACCCTATGGATCACAATAGAATACTGTCTAATGCAATGGTGGAAAATGACTCCTCTAAGTTGAAAGGCACTTAAAATACAAAGTGGTTGCAACGATGAACTTGAATATAGCAATGATCATGAATATAGAACAGGGCAGGGAACATCTTGTGCTGTAGTACATGCAGTTGCCATGAGTTGGAACTGACTCAGTGGCGGCTAACACCACCACCACCACCAACAACAACAAGAAGAACAGGAGGGCAAAGGCTCAGCCCTTGCTCAGCTCCAGGGGGAAGACACTCAGCCTAGAGTTACTCTCTAACTCCGCCTACCCTCACCTTTAGTCAGCTCTTCAAAACTGCCTTTCAAGCATCCTTTGGCCTTGCCCAGCGTCTGTCTTGTTGGAGGGGTCAGCTCCCGGGCCCGGAAAGCACTGGCCCCTCTGCCATGTTTGGGGACACCTATGTGGGCAGACACTTCTCCTGCTTAAACAACTCTGCAAGCCACAAGAGGAACACTGGGTGTGTAATGGTACTAGCAGTTGGAACCTAGGACCTCAGGCTCCTTCCTGGCTTTGCTGGACTGTGGTGCCATTAGAAAGGGGTGAGGAACCTGGGAGCCTGGAGCCAGGAGAGGTGACCATTGGAAAACCATCCCCAAGGGGCTTGAAAAGCAGAGAGCCCTCCTGCTCCCACCCCTCAACATCCACTTTGTGCCCTTTCTATGTGGCTCTCCTCATTCATGCCTGCCTTCCTTTCCAGAGAAGGTCAGAGGCGCAACCTGGTTGGAACAGGCGAAAGCGCACAGCACATACAAAGGGGCATGGGTGGGAGGCTGCAGCTTACATCGCTCTACTCACATCAAAAGATCTGTGGGGAGTGGAGGGCAACGGAAGGAACATGGACAGTCAAGAGGAATACCAAGTACTGCTGTGCTTGAGCTGGTGCGCTGACCAGAAGCCAGATCAGAAGGGAAGGGGCTCCCCAAGAGACAGTGGGAGCACGAAGACAGACACAAGGGTGGAAAGAGAAGGTTCAAGGAGGATGGAACCAAGAGAGGGAAATGCTGTCATTCTGTTTCGCTGATCTCCCAGAAGGCAGCAAGAATCTACGCTGGGCAGGCTGGAGGGGTTCCTTAAGAGCTGCCCAAATGTCAGGTAGCATGGAAAGTTCTGGAATGCCCACAGGTAGGCAGGGCCTGCCACTGCTCCGTGGGATCTGGGCTGAGCTCTGGCCCTGAGCGTGGAGTTGTGTCCTAACTGGGTTTTCTCAGGCCCTCCCTTCCCTAGCTTCCTCGACCCCATCATACAAAGTAGAGCCCCCCTTTCTCAGAGCTTCAAGGAGGGGCAACACCCCACTCCTGGGCAGTCTCTTCTGCTCTCTGTTCAACACCCCTTTCCTAAGGCTGGCACTGTCTTTACCAGCACAGCCAGCCAAGTGGCCAGAATAAACTTTAGGATTCACCTAGAGAGACTAGGATGGGCTGGGTTGGCTAGGACCAAGGAGCAGGACATAAAAGCAGCCAAGAGGTCATGTCTCTTTAACCGGACTTTTCTCTGGAAAAATGAAAACAATGATAGTATTTTTACCTAATAATAGTAAAAATCTACAAAGGCCTGGAGTGGAGACTGGAAAAATGCCATGCCTATTAGCACTTACCCAGAAAGCCTCTGCATTTCCACTGTATCCACCCCACCCCACCCCAATCCACAGCCTGCAACTCACAACCCCCCCAAAACTTCCTTCTGCCTGTCTCATCCTTCCCGCTCGCTTTACCGGGTGTTGGTGAGTTGTTGGTTTATTTTTTTTTTTTTTGGCTATTTATCAGCAGATTGTGTGGAGCTGAGTGGTGTGAGCCTCACCCTGCTAAATAAAGCTTTGGTATTTCTGATAAAGCCATCAAATTCCTTATCACACTGACACAAAGTGCATTTAAAGAGACAGACACCCTGTCCCTCCTGTCCCACCAGCCCCTACCCCCTGCACTCAGTTCAGATTTCCAGCTGCTGGGGAACTTCTGGATCAGACACCAAATACAGGCTCTGAGTCTGTGGTTGGGTGGACATAGAGCAGGGCAAAGGCTGGGACTCAGGCCCACAGCTCCAACACCAGGGCAGGGATGCAAGGTGTGACATGGTGCTTTCTGACCCCAGTATGGGACTAGAAGGGAGCTCTCAACAGAGGCGTCCTGCAGCAGGGGACATCCTCACACAGCACAATCCTGGATGAGGACTCAACCTGCTGTGGGAGAAGTGTCCTGGGGAACTGATGGCTTGTAGGGTAGTTCAGATCCTGAGGTCACCACGCCTCAATCACAGCAGCACCAACGGGGCTGGCAGGATGGAGGGCCAGGGCCACTGGGCCTGCTTAACATGGGACAGAGAAGGGGCAGCGTCCATTCAGTCAGACTTGACCACTCACCACGGACTCAGCAAAGCCCCACCTCCTCACAAAGCTCCGGGAGGAGGCAGACTATTGCCCCGTTTGACAGATCAGGAAACCGAGGTTGACTGAGGCCACAGCATCAGTAACAGACAGGTCCAGCTGGGCTCTGGCCCAGCTCTGGGCAATTTTGCTTGTGAGAGATGCTTTTCCCCTAAAGGATTTGCTCTAGGCTCTGTTCTCTTCCACCTCCCCCATTTGTGACCCCACAAAGACAGCCTTCTTGTGTCCCTGCGCCCCCACCCACTTCCTCAGCCCTAGCTCGGCAGCCCAGACCCTGCGCCCACACACAGCCTGTTGGTTAAGGAATCAAATTTATTATTTTTAATTATTTTGATTTATCAAAGCAGCAGCTACAATCATATTAAGCCAACTTGGCTTCTTGGCATTTAACAGATACAGCTGCCGCAGGCCTCCCCCAGACTCCATAAAATACCCAGCCTGTCCACCTGCTCCCTGAGGGGGGCACCCGAGCCCCCTTCTCCAAGAACCCCACATTCAAAGGCCACTAGGCCCCTGCCTCCATCCCTGCCCTGCTCTGCCAGGAGCATAAGCAGCTGGATGAAGTCACCGAGGGCCAGAGGGATAAGGAGGAGGAGGAAGGAGCTGGGGCACAGCTGCCAGGTGCCCTCGGGGAAAAAAAGCACCTTGGTCCCTAGCCCAAGGAACACGTCAGACACCTGCCTACTGGGTCCTGGGGAGCAGACCCCGGTGCTCACTCCATCCCAGGCCTGCGACTGGGCAATCAGCACAGAGGAGCCCGATCATCCCTCAGCCCCACAGGAGGAATTACAAACCACACCATGTATGTCAAAGGAGAACTGTGTTCTTAATGGATGATTTTTCAGAAGCAGATAGCCACGGCTTTCTTCCAAGGCACCTCTGGGTGGACTCAAATCACCAATTTTGGTCAGCAGTGGAGCATGTTAACCACCCAGGGACTGTGGAGTAGTGGTTAAAGCATTTGGCTGCTAACTAAAAGGTCAGCAGTTCGTACCCACCAGCTGCTCCACAGAAGAAAGATGAAGTAGTTTGCTTCTGTAAAGATCTGCAGGCTTGGAAACTCCATGGGACACTTCTACTCTGTTCTATAGGGACGCTATGAGTTGGAATTGACTTGATGGCTGTGGGTTTTTTTTTTTTTGGCAAGTGAAGGAGGCTACATGGTGTAAGTGGTTTATGATCTGCTGCTAATTTAAAGTTTGATGATTCAAACTCATCCAGCAGCACCATGGAGAAAAGGACTGGCAAACTGCTTCTGTAAAGATTACAGCCCAGAAAACCACACGGAGCAGTTCTGCTCTGTAACATGTGGGGTTGCCATGAGTTGGGATGGACTCAGCAGCACAAGATTTTTTGTGCAAGTGAAGAAACAGGCTCAGATAAATAAGGTGATCCATCCAAGGTGCACAGCTCATAAAGACAGTGGGGCCAGAACACAAACTAATTGAATTGAATGCCCTTGCTGTTTTGACCACATCACACTGCCTTCCCTTCAGACCCGGGGACACACCCTGTAGCTGGTGGGATGGAGGGAGGTGGTAGAAGAGAAAGGACCGTGAAGTTCAAGGCAAAGGTCCAAGGCTGCACACATGATACATTTGGAAGCCAGGTGCTTGGAAGAAGGAATCCCTAGGAGGAATACCAGCCACAGGATTTTTGGGGGTGCCCACTCCCACCCAGAGCAGGAGGAGAGGCTGGGACCCTCTATAAGGCAAGAGAGTAGGAGCAGGCAGATTCACTGCTCAACCCAGGGAGTCCCTCAGGGACTGCCTGGAGTCCAGTAACTGGGCTCAGTGAGGGAAGAACCCACAGGTGTCAGAACAGAAGAACCTAAGCAAACTGCCCATAAAGACCTTGGGCAATTCTCACAGACCTAGAGTGGCAACTGCAAGGCTAAAGGGTCCACAGAACCTACTAGAAGCAGCCCCTGCCCCAGGGGCAAGCACACTTGTGGAAGTGGCCGGGGCTTCTCTGTAGAGTGAAGAAGAGGTAGGTGGACAGCGGAGAGGGAGTGTCTTACAAGAACTCCTCTCACCACATCTGGGGCAGAGTGTGCACTCACACACAGGAGTAAGAGTTAGCCAGGGTGCACACAGTGTCCCTGGATGGTGGAAATGATGAAGCGCTCAACCACTAACTGAAAGGTTGACAGTTAGAACCCACACAGAGGTGCCTTGAAAGACAGGCCTGGAGATCTGCTTCTGAAAGCTCACAGACTTGAAAACCCTGTGGAGCAGTTCTTCTCTGCACACACGGTATTGCCATGAGTTGGAGATGACTCGATGGCAACTGTGTTTTTTTTTCTTTTTTCTTTTTGTGGAGGAAAGCACTCACTCACTGCTGTCAAGTCAGTCCCGACTCATAGCGATCCCTCCTTGGGTTTCGAGGCAGTATCACTACGGAAGTAGATTGCCCAACCTTCCTTCCGAGGAGTGGCTGGTGGGTTTGAACTGCCAGCTTTCTGGTTAGCAGTCAAGTGCCTGAGGCACTACGCAGGAGCCATATACCTTCTGGTCCCCAGTGCTCTGGCCCAGAGGCCTGCAGCCTGTCCATCTGGCCGCAGACAGAGTCAGATTCAAGTTCTAAACTATACAGGCAACATCCGGCAAGTTCTCTGGCCCCTCGGAGCTTGAGATTCCTTATCTATGAAATGTGTGCAATGATAGTGCCTATTGAAGAGGGTTGCAGGGAGGATTCAGGGAGATAAAGAGTGCACAGCTCTCAGCAAAGTGTCTACACATTTTCTATGTGCAAAAAGTGGTAGCAGTGACCATCATCACCACCATCCTCCTCCTCATGATTGCTGTCAGCATCTAAATGCCTTTTTAACCAGAATAGGACACTAGAGTTCCTGGCTTTGGGACTGGTGACAGCAGAGAGACTGGAGGGCAAGCCAGATATTGCTGACTGGCCTCCCTAGCTATGCTCCCCAAGAACCTGAGGGAGCCCCAGAAACATCTAGAGGAGGTCACCCCTGCTGCCTGCCCCAGAAACCAGCTAGAGTTCAAGGCAAGTTGGGGGAAACCAGTAGGACTTGTGGCAGTCACATGTGCCTATCAAAAACTGCACATTCACTCAGCTTTCCTCGGGGGATCCATGTCCTAATATGGGCCCAGCAGCTTTCTGGGTTATTTCGAGTACATGTGATAATGACTGCAGGCTTCACTTCTGCTGCCCCCAGAAAACTTTCCATGTGAGGAGTGGGAGGACGGCTGGCGAAGAATGAGAAGGGCGCAGGGAAGCCCAAGGTCAGAGAGAGTGCACAAAGTGGGCACCTATGGGCAACCAAAGGGGAGGAAGAAGAGCAGGGGACTGGAGGAGTGCGCTGGTCAGGGAGCTGGGGCCATGTGATAGAGCAGGGCACAGTGAGCTGGGCAGGGTAAGCCAAGGACACAAAGACACAAGGTGAGCACACAACCACTACCTCTGCCTCCCAGCAGGGGCACCAGGGAAATAGGCCTGGGGAGGACAGTAGACAACTACGAATGGGGCTATTTAGGAGCAAAGTAGGATGTGTTATTGCAAAAACAACAAGCCCACTGCCATCAAGTTGATTACTACTCATAGCAACACTATACGACAGAGTAGAACTGCCCCATGGGGTTTCCAAGGCTGTACATCTTTATGGAAGCAGACCGCCTTATCGTTCTCCCGTGGAGTGGCTAGAAGATTCAAACCACAGACCTTTTGGTTACCAGTCAAATGTCGAAACCACTGTGCTACCAGAGCTCCTTAATGTTATTTTAGCTGCCGTCAAGTCAGCCCCAACTCATGGAGGTCCCCATGTATCAGAGTGGAACTCCTCCACAGGGTTGGAGAAAATACAGCCAGAATGCTCCTTAGAAGTGAGGATAGTAAGACTGTTTTGCTTATTTTGAGGGGTCAGTTGTTGGAGAAGGACATCATGGTTGGTAACGTAGAGGGTCAGCAAAAAAGGAGGACACCCTCAATAAGATGGATTGACACAGTGATGGCAACAATAGGCTCAACCATAACAACGGTTGTGAGGGTGGTGTAGGATCTGGCAATGTTTCATTCTCTGTGAGTCCGAGCTGACTCAATGACACCTAATGACAACAACAACAGCCCTGACAGCAGCAGGTCTTTCTTCTGTGGAGCCACTGCGTGGGTTTGAACAGCCAACCTTTGGGATGGCAGCCAATCATAAACGACTTGTGCCATCCAGGCTCCTTATTTAAGAGCAAAGCAGGAGGAGCCTGCATTCTGCCTCCTGGTCCATAACTCTGGATCTCTTTCACCCAGGAGCCAAGCTGGGCTCTTGGACCCTGGGCAACATCCTGATACCTGGAGCCCCCTTGGCTCCTTGATTTATTTACATATTAATTATCTTCCTACCCAAGCTTCACCCATCAACTCCAGACTGCACAGGGTTAAAGGAGGGGCTGGCTGGCTTTGCCTTCACTCTACCTCAATTTCCACTGCTCCCATCACCTACCTCCCCCACCCCCTGATCTTCGGGAAAAAAACCCATCAAAATAACTATTTTATGTCTCCAAATATGCAGATCATTTTCTTTAATGAAAGATGCTTGACGTCTCCGATCCAATTAATATGCAAATGCAGGAGAGGATTTATTTGTGACATTCTGTCTGGGTGAGAGAAAACAAAAAAGGCCTGTTAACCAAAACACTAATTGCTGTGACTGATTGTCACATATCATCATTTTCATAGGATCTCCTCCATTCCCAGCTCTCAGGGAGCTCAGAGCCAGGACTCATGGCCACGCAGGCATCAAGGAGAAACAGGGCAACCAGCTACCTGCCGGTGCGTCCCTCTCATCACCAGACTCCCATCTCAGGGCCAGTGATGGTAAAGGTGTCAACTGGTTCTGGTCCCACAGTGTCCGTTGGTTACTCTCTATGCTCTGCCACACTTTCTGAGATGTAGTTATATAGGGACTTACTCCAAATCAGGAGGAGGGTAGCACATGTCTCTGTTGGATTTGATAGGCTGGAGAAGGCCTCAGGCAGCCTCAGTCTAGCACACCCACCTACCTCAGTGGAAGCCACTCTGTTTCTTGTCGCCTAATCCTACCTACTGGGAAGCAGAGGCAGGGCCATGTGAAGGGGAGGAAGAGGGGGCCCAAAGTGGTCTCTGGAGTCTCTCAGTTACTACCCTCCTCTTCTATTTGCTTCTCACGTGGTATCTTTCACCTCAAGGTCCTCCCAGCACCGGTTAAGAGAGGCCACCCAGAAACTGTCCCTAAGAAAACCTCCTGCATGGCTTTTCTGCGAGGTGCAGCATGAAGGGCGGCCTGGGCCATGGTTCTTCCTGGGCCCTCAGCTAAGGCTAAGTAACCAGGGGGAGTTCTCAGGAACCCCCCTGACTCGTCTCCTTAGCCTTGGCTTCACTGGCTCCCCAGCGCCCAGTTTCAGCGTCCTTGGGAACTCAGATATCTGTGTTCCGGAGTGGCATGGGGTGGGTGGCAGGAAAATTAAAGAGGCTTTCTTTGAGAGCCCAGGACATTGGAGCTTGAGGCTAAGAAGTGAGCCTGCTAAGCGACTGGGACCCCAAGTGCAAGGCCCTTTAAGTCTCCCCTGTTTGCTGGCCCCTCAGTGGATGTTGACGATGGCGTAAGGAGTCTATGGAAAGCTCTGAAGACTTCCAGCACCCATGCAGCTAGGCAAACACCCATGCCTTGGCCCAGCCCCTGCGTGGCCCACAGTAAAGTAGGCAGGTCAGCTTCCCACATGGCTTCCCCGAGCAGCTCAGACTCCCTTGTAGGACCATGGGGCTTCCTTTGCCTCCCTCATGTGTTTAAGGAGAGCAGGGAAGGGAGGGAGCATCGTTGGGGCTTCTCTATCGCTAAAATCCAAGGAGGCATGGAAAAGACATGTTTTGTTCAAGGAACGCAGTGACAGGCAAGAAGGTCCTGGGAGCCACACAGTTCCAAACTCAAGGCAAAGAAGATTTGCTAATGGAGCTTCAACGTCCACTGAGGGGCCAGCAAACAGAGGAGACTTAAAAGGCCTTGCACTTGGGGTCCCAGTCGCTTAGCAGTCTCACTTCTTAGCCTCGAGCTCCAATGTCCTGGGCTCTCAAAGAAAGCCTCTTTAATTTTCCTGTCACCTACCCCACGCCACTCCAGAACACAGATATCTGAGTTTCCAAGGACACTGAAACTGGGTGCTGGGGAGCCAGTGAAGGCAAGGCTAAGGAGACAAGAGTCATGAGGGTTCCTGAGCAGCCCCCATAGATGCTGAGCCTTAGCTGAGGGCCCAAGGAAGAACCATGGCCCAGGCCGCCCTTTATGCTGTGCCTCGCAGAAAAGCCATGGACAAGCCCCAGACTCAAGGGTCAGCGAAGCAACAGGCACCTGTTGAACGCCATCTTCGGCTGCCTAAGGACCGCCCCTGCCTAGCAGGGCGGTGGCGGTGGTGGGATCCCGGCTGACTCCCATCTCAGGCTCCCTGTCTCCTGCTCTATCCCAGCTGCCTCCCTCAGGCAACTCCACATCGGCCTCCAGGAAGAGCTGGCGCCAGGGCAGCACAGGCAGACACTCTCCCCTCAAAAAGGTCTGCCCCCGCACCCCGGGAACAGGCTCAACAGGATGCCATGCGGAGGAGCTTAGAAGCCTTCCGGGAAGAGCGCGGCCTTGGCACCAGTCCGGCCGGGAAGGAGGTGAGCAGGGTCTGCCACTCTGTCTGCCGCTCACCTGACTCGCGCCCACGGTGGCAAAGCACCAATGGGGTGCGCGTGGGCGCAGACAGGAGACCATATCATGGCGCCAGGAGCCCAAGGGAAGAGCAGGCAGCTGGGCGTGGCAGCAGGGAAGCTGGTCAGCTGGACAGGGCCAGAGGCGTGAAGGTGTCATTGGTCAGTGGGGACGGTAGGCAGAGGGACGAGGGAGAGAAAAGGCCCTCCTTGGAATGCTGGAGCCTGCCTTACCCAGCCCAGAGGTGCTCACTTGCCTGGGCCCATGCACACACCACCATTAGCTGAGTGAGAGTGGACAGACCTTGTTCCAACTGTGCCTGCACCCACCCTGTGTGACACTGGGGCATAGGACCTGGGGGTTGTGGGAACAACAATAGGACCTCACTGGGCCCTGATTATGAGCCCTTTTGAAACCAACACATCTGGACATTAAAACCTTCCATAAAACAAAGGAGCAAGTGGCTTTGGCTCTGAGTAGTCTATTAAAGCCAGACGCCTGCCCCCCAAAACGCTTTCTCCCCCTGCCCCAAAGCCCAGCCTGGGCACATGCCATGTTGGCACATGCCTAGGGTTTGACTGGGGCTACACCAGGTTCCTGGCAGTGAGCAGAGAGCCCTGAGCTTCGTAGGTGCCCTTGTCATGGAATCCAGGGAAGGCCAGGACCCCAGGGCGTCCCATTAGCAGCCCTGACTGGAAGCTCTCTCCTTTGCCTCCCTTGGCCCTGTCCTCCGTTCTTGTTTCCCATGGTCCAGGTCCTCTGGAACTAGAAAACCTGCCCAATGGTTCCATTGCCTCCTAAATCGCTCCTCAATGTGTCTGCCCTCACAGCTTGCCTTTCTCCAGTCACCTCAGGTGGTCACCCAACTTCAGCACCGCCTCAGCTTTATGTACCCTAACCCCAGAGCTTCCCTTCCCCTAAGCCTTGAGGTCCTTCTCAAGTCCAAGCCATGTCAGCGTGGACCAACCCCAAGCCCACACTCAACCCCTAGCACCTCCCGAGTCTCCAGATCATGCCAGGCTGTTGGTGGGGACCAGCGTAGAGTCAGCTTCCCAACCCGGGACCTTGGATCTCTTCACCATGGAGCACTCTTGGAGAAGGTGACCAAGTCCACATCAACCTCCCTGAAAGGGGTGTAGTGCTAATGCCACAGCAGCTTCAAAAATACCCCAGCACACAATCCACAGGGTTACAGAAGAGGCCACACGGTCAGGGCTTGACTATAAATAACCAGCAAATCATCCCACAGAGCCCTGGCCCCCTCCCCAACACCAAGAACCTTTCTCAGGAAATCAAAGTGAACACAACTGTTACCAAGTCACTACTAAAATATTTACCAGCCTGGCAAAGTGCCGAAGGTGCTTGGCACTGACGGTTTGCTTATTTACAAGGCTGTTTTAAAGGGGAGAAAGCAAAATAAGGTAACCTGAGCTATTAAAGCAAGGGGGCCAGGTGGCACCTACCAGCTGTCAGCTGTCCCAGGCACAGCGGGAGCTGGAACTGTGCTGGTGGAGATCCCCCCAAAACGGGTCAGGAAAGCCAACAGACAGGCTGAGGAGTCCCGAAAAACCCAACCAGCATAGAGGGCGTTAGGCGTTGGAGAGGCTGCCCCATTGCTATCTTCGTTCCAGCTTGAGCCCCAAACGTGCCCCTGGTGTTCCGCTCATCATTCAGAACTGGAACACTGGGGGGGACTGCTCCCCAAACAGAGGCAGAGAGGGCAAGGGCCCCGGCAGTGCCCAGGCAGGGGACAGGCAGGCTGGGAAACTGGGGCACACAGGGAGCAGGCAATGGGCGGCTGTGATTCTGAAGATGCCATAAGGAGGACATACGGGGGACCCGGGGCAGAGAGTGTGCTTGAGTTCCTCTTCTTCCTCTTCCTTTGAAGTTCCCATGTGGTTTAAATTTAATTTTGATTTTCTCAACTTTTGCAGATTGAAGCTGAAATAACCTACAAATTACTTAATGTGTTGTAAATCTGGGGAAATTCGGGAGTAATGGGGACCACATGTTGCCCGGGAGGAAGCCCACAGAGGGGTGAGGGACGGCAAGCCCTGCAGACACGCAGGTGGCTGTCCCAGGTAGGGACACGATGGCTCCCCAGGAGACACTCATATATCCCTGGAGGGAGGGGGCTTGGGCCCCCCCAGCCAACTGTGGGGTGGGAGTAAGTTTCCTGAGCTGGCCAGGGCACCCTGGATGGACACAGTGAGAAAGTGTTAAGACCATAGGCTGACCAAGTCACCGCTGGGGCAGCCTGGTGATTGTGGGCCCAGGGCAGCCAAGTAGGCCACGTGCCAGGCGCCTGCCAGGCCCCTGGGCTGAGCCAATGCCGCGCTGGCCTGGCTCCCCATCCATCCGGGGGGCCTTTCCTCCTGGCCTCGCACTGCATGCGTGTGGCTGTCAGCTGAGCTCCTACCTCCCTTCTTCCCCTCCCGCCCGCCCGCCCGCTTCAGCAGATTTCTCTCAAGTACTAAGCCATATGGTTCCAGTTAAGCTCCATATTTTTCCTTGTCGATTGAAGAGACACACTTTCCTCTTTGCCAGACAGTTTGCAGATTGCTCTGTTGGCTCAATTTCTTATTGGATTTCTCAAAAAACCTGACATTTTAAATTAATTTACAGCCACAACAAAAAGAGTTCAGAATTTTAATGGTGTTGTAAGTAATTTTTAGGTAATCCACTCCAGATTTTGATATTAACCTTTGAAACTGGAGTTCATTCAGCTACTATGTTACAATACACAGTCAGACTCCAGGCTGGGGGAGGCCAGGCACTGGGGTAGGAGATAGAAACCAGGGTTCCAGAGCTGGTTTCTGTTAGGGATCCCCCAGGGGATGGTGCCAGGGAAGTCCTGGACCAGTAAGTGACAGACAGTGACAATAGGCGAAGGGAATGGGCAGAGGGCTGAAAGACAGCAGGCCAGGCACAGAATAGGGGGCATCACAATAGGAGTGGTCAGGGTGGGGGTTGCTGCTGAATGTTCTGGAAGGATGAACTGGATTCAGCAGGGGGCATTATTCTCAGGGTCCAGGACCCCTTAGTAGCAAGAACAGGATTCCCAGTACATATGAGGCTTCGCCTCAGTGCTCTAGGAAATAATAATAATAATGATGATAAAAGTAATAATAATGATGACAGCTAACATTTGCAGAGCATTTGCTATATGTCAGGCACTGGATGAAGCATTTTATCTCACTGAATCTGCAAAACCACCCTACAAGGTAGGTACTACCACCACTACTACTACTAATTGCTAATGTCTGTTGAAGGATTGTGGAAGAAAGGCCTGGCAATCTGCTTCTGTAACGTTTATAGCAAGGAGACCCTCTGGAGCAGTTCTACTCTGACACGATGGGGTTGCCCTGAGTCAGAATCAACTTGTTGGCAATAGGTTTGTTTTTTGATATTGAGGGGTTATGAACGCAGTGGTGGTTCAGTGGTAGAATTCTCGTCTGCCATATGGAGACCCAGGTTCTCCTCCCCACCAATACATTTCATGCACAGCCATCACCCATCTCTCAGGGGGAGGCTCGAGCATGGCTACGATGCTGACCAGGTTTCAGCAGAGCGTCCAGACTAAGATGGACTAGGGAGAAGGGCCTGGCAATGTACTTCGAAAAGTCAATCAGGGAAAACCCTACGGGTCACCACAATAGTTCATCCATCCCCAACCGGGCAGGGGTCACCATGTGTCACGGAGTGGGGGTGGGGGGCTCATCGGCAGCTATCAACAACACTGAGGGGTTACCAAGTCCTGAGCAGAGTGAAGCCCTTTTAAAACACTATCTTATTAAATTGCAGCAGAAAGCCGAGAAGAGAGATGAGATGCGGCTCAGAGAAGTGGAAGAAATCTTGGCCCCCGACTGGCAGCTACTGACCAACAGCAGAGCTCTGGGATCCTGTTTCTCTGGCTCACTCCATGTTTCTCCTTTTACAAAATGCTACAAAATAGTTACCGTCATCATTGGTCCTTCTTCCTGGACTACAGGGAGTGGCAGAGAGGTGGGCTCCTCCAGGCTGGGGCCTGTTGAGGATGCCAACTCTTCCCCGTGCTGCCGTGGGACCAGCTGACAGCTGCACGTCACTGCGGACAGAGGCAGCTCTGGGCATGGGGAACGGGGCCCTCGCCAATGTCTTTACTAGGTTCTGGCACCACGCAGCCCCTGCCTGGGTCTGGTGCCAGCTTACTACACCAGCAGATTGTTAGCATTCCTTCCCTTCAGGAGTTTCCCAGGGCACCAGGGAAGGAGATGCCGAGATGGGGCCCTGGCCAAAGGCGGTTCCAGTCCCTGGAGGGTCCTCACTCAGCAGTGATCTTAGGGTTCAGAAGAGGTCCAGGGCCTCTGAGGGCAGAGAGAGGCTGGCCGGGGGCTGCTCAGAGACCCAGGGGCTCCTGCTCAGCCTTCTCCTGGTCTTGGGAGGAAAAGGTCCAGGGAATGAGTCAGCCCCCATGACATCCACTGAGATACCATGTAAATAGCACTGTCTGGGTGCCCAGGCCAGCTTTTCCAGCACTAAGGCAATGACAATGGAGAGAGTGAATGGAAGGGAGGTGGGGAGAGGCAACCAGAAAGGCTTTGACTTGGCCCATTCTGGAAGTGAACAGAGCACATGAGTGAAGAGGACGAGGACTGAGGGGAAAGCAGAGAAGGAGACATGGCAGTCAAGGCATGTTCCTGTTGGGAAGGCAGGACATGAACAGTGTGGACCCAGGAAGAAGAGAGCAGGTTATGGGAGAGTCGGGCAGAAGTAAGCAATGGGCTCACAGCTGTTCCAGGCTTGGGGGAAAGCTGGGCTGCCTGGATCTCCATGCAAAGCCCACAGCCCTCAGGCACAGCCCACAGCCTTAGAGCCCAGGCTCCAGCTTGGTCACCCTTTCATCCATCTATCTGTCCGTCCATCTAGCAATCCATCCATCACTTCCTTCCTTCTTTTAATCCTTTCCTTCCTTCTTTCCATCCCTCCATCCGTTCACCCATCCATCCCTCCATCCATCCATCCCTCTATCCATAATCCACAACTATTTATTATTTGCTACTCTGAGTGCAGGGTTTGTGCTAGGTCAGGAGTCCAGAAAATGCCCAGCCTCCCAGAAACACACACACTCAAGAATCTCATCCTTTTAGTGCATAGCCTGGGATCCAGCATAGCCCAGCAGTGTCCCAGTGATACCAACACAATGCCCACTCTCCAAAAGGCTGCCTTGAAGCTTTGTCCCCAGTGATCCCTGTCCCCATGCCTGGTCTACAGACTACAAAAAGGAAAAGAAAAACAAGACAAAACAGCCTTCCCAAAGATGCTGAGGCCCACGATAAGAACTTCCTTCCTCTCTCCACTTCCATAGAGAAAAGGCAGATGAGCCCTAGACTTCAGGGTAGCCAAAGCCTGAGCCATGAAGGACGGCAGAGAAGCTGGCCTTTACCTTCTTCCTGGTCAGAGTTGTCAGAAGAGCTGGGCAGCAGCTGCCAGGGCTGCCCACCACCAGTGCCTGGACGTGCAGGACTTGGAACCTGTGGCACCCTGGCTGACGGCCAGATAGCACGCACGAGTGTCGGGGGTGAGGTAGGGGGAGAATCCAGGTTCCCTATGCCCCCCGGCACCATGCCAACATGTAGAAGGTTGAACTTACCCCTGGTGGGATGCCACGTGCCCTGAGAGTGGGTATCCACTGGCACAGAATTATGTGAGGAGCAAGTGGTCTACCCGGCCTATCCCTTGGTCTATCCCTCTGCATGGCCCAGTGGTAGGTCCCCTTTTTCTGGGCACACTGCTGAGCATGGGGGACCTCCAATGCCCCACTGGCGCCATGCCCACTGCATACTGTGGGCTATCCCCATTGGCACCAGGCCGCACAGGGAAGGACTCAGACACCCTGCTGGACTGTAGCCAAGCTCTGAATGGCTCTCCCTGCTGGCTAGAGGCCATAAACCGGGCATCCCCAGGTTTGGGCCCACGGTACCATGTATACAATATAAAGGTCCATGGGGCTGCCTCCCTCCCACTCTCTGTTCATAGACAACATGTTCCATCACTTTATGGACCACGGGAAAATGTTAGATGTCTTCATAAAATTAGCTGTACTGTACAAACTCTTATGTAAAAATTAAAAGGAATGCCCTTCCCCTCTGGTCACCAGGACAATCAGGACCAACTGATTAAATTTTCATTTGTGTTCCAATTGAGGGAGCAGACCCCAGAAACTTCCTGAATTGTCTCCCTCCCCGGTTGTCTACTGGCCTCTTTCACTCTCTTTCTAAGTCTTTCTTTCTTAGCTTCTCTCTCCCTCTCTCGCTCTTTTTTTTATTTTTTATTTCCCCCCTTGGTCAGGTTAAAGCGCTCCTGAGGGGTGATTGACGGGGGTTGCCATGGAGACCTTGGCTTGAAAAAAAGCCTCGTTAGTTGCCAACTCTGTGTGTTGTTGTTTTACAACTGTGACCGACTGTCACATGAGAGGGGGGACAGCTGGGGGCCAGGCAGCACAAAGGGGAATGGCTTTTTAATGGAGTGCCTGGCTGGCGCTTGAAGACTCAATAAAGAGTTGCTGGTGAGTCCCCTTGCTGGGCCCGGCCCAGCACACGGGGCCGCAGGCCCTTTGTTCCGCAGGAGCTGGGATGGGAAAGTTGGGAAAACCAGCCGCTGTGAGGTGAAAACAAGAGGCTTTCCCCCCACTGCTCACTGGACAGCTATTTTCTCTCACTCTCAGGGTGCCTGGATGGAGGGGACAAAACCCAGTGTCTTGGACAGGCTGCCGTGCTGGGGGAGGCAGTTGGAGGCAGGTGGGGGAAGGGGAGTGAGGGCAGAGGAAAGTTGCAGGGAGGGGAGGAGAGGGGGACTCAGGGCCTGCCTCTGGCTCCTACCTCCCCATGGCCCTCAGTGGGAAGGCAGGTGGCTGATGGGAAATAGGGCCACCACAGGTGGGAGAGAGTGGGAGCCCAAGCTTAAGGCAGGCCTGAGCCCTAATGGGAAGCAAGAGGGCTGCGGAGGGATTTTCTTGGCAAGGAAGGCAACACTTAAGTAATAATTTGTGGAAGGGCCATGAGAATGTTACCATCCAAAGAGGAGGACTAGAGGGTGGCTAGACCCAGGTGGCTACTCTCTCTCATGCCAGGTGGCCCTAGGAGGGTCCCCCTGGCTGCCTTTCCCCACTGCCCAAGTCTTGGCCAAGGAAATCAGAAGGAGCCAGGAGTCAGTATCTTATAGCAGGCCAAGGAAGGCAGAAGCCAAGGGCCAAAGCTAAACCCCTTTCTCCAGCCCTGACCAGAGACAGGAGACTGGTGTGGCTTAGTGGTTCTCAAAGTGTGGTCTATGGGCCTCTGGGGGTTCCCAAGACTCATTTAGGGTCCTGTAAAATCAGAGCTAAGGAGCTTGACGGCAATAACAATAACAACAAATGGCATAGTGCCTAAGGCATGTGACTGCTAACCAGAAGGTTGGTGGTTCAAACCCATCAGCCACTCCATGGGCAATCTATTTCCATAAAGATTTACTGCCTCAGAAACCCAAAGGGGGTCGCTATGGGTCGGAATCAACTCGATGGCAGTGAGTTTGGTTTGCTTTTGGTTTAAAACTAGAGTTATTTTTTTAATAATATGAAGAATGCAGTTGGCCTTTTTCCCCTTGGTGACATTGGTTCAGATGGTGGGTAAGACTGCTGGTGGCTGAACATAACTCACAGTACTGGTGCTAGCTGTTGTTGTTGTTCTTATGTGCCATCGAGTCGGACCTGACTCATAGTGACCCCTCCTTGGATTTCCGAAGCAGTATCACTATGGAAGTAGATTGCCCCATCTTCCTTCCGAGGAGTGGCTGGTGGGTTTGAACCGCCAGCCTTCTGGTTAGCAGTCAAGTGCCTTAGGCATTACGCTACCAGAGGTCCCACTGGCACTAGTAGTCACTGTATTTGTCACCCTGTGCACTTGTGGTTAAAAATTCAAAAAGCCGTATTCACTTAAGAATGTCCTTGGTGAAACTGTAAAAGTTGTTACTTTTTTATTAAATCTTGACCTCTAGTATATGTCTTCATAATATTCTATGTGACAGGAAGGGAAACAGCCACAGAGTGCTTCTGCTGGTATTGAAGTCTAATGCTTGTCTTGGGGAAATGTACTTGTGTGATTGTTTTGAGCTGCAAGCTGAACTAGCCACTTTTTTCATGCCGTTTTTACTTAGAAGATCAATTGACAAACTATGATTTTTCAGCCTTGAATATTTAGCAGGAATTTTCTCAAAAAATGAACAAAGTGAACCTGTCACTTCAAGGAAAATTAACTAATAATATTTGTTGCCAATGATAAAATGGGAGCTTTCAGGTGAATATTAGAATTTTGGAAAATTTATTACTGCCATTGTGACTAATACTGAAAGATTTTTCTGATGAGATTGGTGGTGATACTAATGAATGCAATTTCTGAATGTCATATAATGAAATGTGCCAACATTTGCTTCCAAATGTTTACATTCCCCAGTGGACCAGAGTTTTCCAAATGACTGATGCATAAGGTTATAAAACCATGCATCAATGAATGCAAGATGCTAATGTAACAGAGTGTGAAAAGTTCATTGATGTGGTTTCAGATTCCACATTGCAACTAACTTTTGAGAAATTACTACTTGTCAAGTTTTGGTGTAGTATCAAAGCAGAATATCTACACCTCCCTTTTTTAACTACACTGGAACTCTTTTCCAACTACCTCTATGTGATTTTTTTCATATACTTCAACCAAAACAACATATCACCATGGACCAGATGCAGAAGCAAATAGAAGAATCCAGCTGTCCTCTATTAAGTCAGACACTAAAGAAATTTGCCAATTTTTTTTTAAAATAGTTATTCTCATAAATAACATGTTATTTATGTTAACACATAATAGATTCATTATTGTTATTTTAAAATGAATTAATAAATGGTTTAAAATTTTCTCAGTTTGAATTTCTAGTGTAGTAAATATTGACATATATAATCTACATAGTACAACACCCTTTGGGGTCCTCAGTAATTTTTAAGCATATGAAGGGGTCTGGAGACCAACAAGTTTGAGAACTGCTGACTTAGGGCAGAGGGAGCAGAGAGAAAGAAAGCAGAGCATACACGTAGTAGGGATCCCTGGGTGGTGCAAATGGTTAATGCACTTGGATGATAACCAAAAGGTTGCTTCAGACTTGAATAGACATTTTACCAAAGAGGACATTCAAATAGCCACCAGACACATGAAAGATGTTCAGCATCATTAGCCATCAGAGACATGCAAATCAAAACCACAATGAGATACCACTTCACTGACACTAGAATGGCTAAGATTAAAAAAAAAAAAAAAATTAACAAATATTGGTGATGATATAGGGAAATTGAAACCCTTATCCATTGCTGATGGGATTGCAAAATGACACAGCTGCTGTAGAAAACAGTGTGGCAGTTGCTCAAAAAAACTGAAAACAGAACTACTACATGACCAGCATTTCCACTTCTAGGTATATACCCAAAATACTTAAAAGCAGAGAGTCAAAAAGAGACTTGTATACCAATGTTAACTGCAGCACTATTCACAATAACCAAAAGGTGGAAACAACCTCAAAGTCCATCAACAGATGAATGGATATACAGTATAGATGGAGATTGAAGACATTAGCCTAAGTGAAACAAGCCAATTACAAAAGGATAAATATTGTATGACCTCACTTATATGAAAGACAAGAAATGACAAAGGTATAGAGACCAAAGTTTATTGGTGGTAACCAGGGGCGGAAGAGAGGAGGAAAGAGGGGGCTTAACGGTGACAGATAAATCTCATTGATTAAGGGTAGGGTTGCACAGCTGACTACTGTAATTGCTGTCAATAAGTTGTACACCTATAAAAAGTTGAAATAGCAAAAGTTGCATGATAGATATATTTACAACAATGATAAAATAAATAAAGAGCAGCTGCTGAGGCTGCTTGTATACAACCAAATACCTCACGGGATTTGGATCCTTGGTTTGGAGTTTTAGGGTCATGGTTTCATGGGACATTGCAGTTAACTGGCCTAATACTATGTTCAGTACTTCTGTTCTATGTCCTAGTCTACTACATAGTGCCTGGAGTATTAAAAGCTTGCAGGTGGCCATCCAAGGCACAATAATTGGTCTCGATTCACCTGGAACAACAGGGGAAGGAGAGTCAGGAATAGGAGGAGGATATGGAATGTGTGGGTATTTGCCTCCATGAACAACTGCCTCCTTTGCCATGAGACTAGAAGAACTGGATAGTGCCTGAGTACCATTACTGAACATTTTGAGCAAAGAATCCATAAAGAGTCATGATCAAAAGGGGGGAAATGCAGAACAGAATCTCAAATTCTCATTAACTCTAGACTTTCTAGAGCCATGGAGGATGGATGAACCCCTGAAATGACTGCCCTGAGAAAATCTTTAAACCTTAAACCAAAAATATGCCATGAAGTCATCTTAAAACCCAACAACAGGTTAACTTAACCAGTAAAAAAAAAAAAGGTATGGTCTTTTAAGAACTATCTATGTGGGATTAAGTTGACAAGAGCAAACTTGAAAGATTAGATAGGAACCTTAAGGGGCCAGTGAGTTTATGTTAATGAGGCGGGAACAGCTCAGAAGAGGAGGGTGAGAATGATCACACAACTTGAAGAATGTCATCAGTGTCACTGGATTGTACATGTAGAAATGGCTGAATTGGTGTGTTTGCTATGTATATTTGTAAGAGCAAAACAAAATCAAATTTAGAGAAAAAAAATTACAGCTTAGTAAACTGTATGGGGCAGTTCTACCCTGTCACATAAGGTCACTGTGAATTGGAATCGACTCAACCGCACACAACAAACAACAACAAAGAGGATAAAGACAGACATAAAATTTAAATATCCAAAATGCCTTGTTTTCTTTCTTCCCACTTACAGGAGGCAGGGAATTATCTGAGGAAATTAGGAGGAAATATGGTTTCCATTTTCTTGTAGCAGGATTTTAAGTGTTGGTTATCTTACTAGATTAGTTTGATGACCACAGCTTTATAGTTTCAACTTTGTATTAAAGCATAACATAAATAAAGAACAATGTACCGACCAAAGCAAAAAGGCACCTCAGAAGAAAGATATGGCAACCTACCCCTGGAAAACCAGCCACTGAAATCTCCACAGAGTACCGCTCTACTCTGACACACATGGGGTCTCCATGAGGGGAAGGTGATTCGGCTGGTTTTAGGGCTTTTGGAGTGGGGCTCCAACAAGGATCATTCTCAGGCCCACAGATGGCCTTAGACTTGGTGAACCTTGCTGCTAGGCCCCTTCCCAGGCCTACCAATGCATTTGAGAAAAACGATCCTAAAGCCAGAGGGCAGAATGGTGACCGCTGGGAATTCCCAGTCTGAGGACTGTGGAGTGAAATGGTACTGGCAAGAATTCGGAGAACAACCTGGGGCCTTGGATGAGCAGAGAAGTCAGAGGCAGTTGCCACTCAGCCCTTGGCCTGAGCAGGGTCTGTCCCCTTGGGGGACAGCACAGGATGCAGGTGAGGCAGGACCACCCTGGGTCCCACCACCCATCAGAATGTAAAGAGCAGCTGGTGGGAGGGGGGTGGCCAAGAATTTAGAGCTGAAAAGGGATTCTTGCCACCAGTGTGCAATTTGCAGGATGCCCTGGGCCCCTTCCCAGGGATGTGTTAATTATCCTCCCCCACTGGTCCCTCTGGGTACCCAGGCTGGAAATGAGCAAAGGCGGGCTCCGGCTTACTTAGCTCTGTTCTGCCTGGGAAAACCAACAGTCCTTGGCCCCAAACTTGGCTGTCATGCATAGATGTGGAATTTTCCAAGAAAACTTCAAAATCATCACTGATTGAGGAAGACATTTGAAAAGTGATCTTGAAGAGGAGAAAGGAAAGAAAGAGGGCCAGGGGTCTGGCACAAAGTCCCCAGGACAAGACCTAAGATTGACCTGGGGCCCAGGCCACCCCTTCCTCCTGTGATCTGAAGTTCCAAGAGCCACAGGTCCTGTGACTTCAGCTGAGCCTGGCACCCCAGAGTAAGTCTTTGGCCATTTAATCGGCCAAATGTCTCCATCCAAAGAGCCTGCATCAGATACCACTGGGAGGGAGACTCAGGGAACAGCACCCAACCAGACATATGCACGCCCTTCAATCCACAAACTTTACCTCATTAGATGCTAGGAGCTCATCTGGGACAGTGGTAGAAAGCCCTCCACCACTGATCCCTCCCTTCCCATTACTCAAAGGCCGGCAGAGAAGTGCAATCAGGTAGCTAGCTACCCATTAAGTAACCATAGTGGGGCAGACGCTGCTGCGACTGCAATGCCAAGGGGACCCAAGAAGGGAACCACAGTCTTGGGCAATCTGGGAAGGCTATTGGAAGGAGGTGGCATCTATGATAAGAAGCCTAGAGGAACTGTTGAAAAGAGGCATTTGCAGGACAGTGGATAGGAGGCTGGCCTCCAGAGACAGACTTGGGTTAGAATCCTGTGCCTTGTTAGAATCTTAGCTTTTTGTTTCCTGGCCTCAGATAAAGTTAGATGATGTTAGTACCTGCCTGTAGGGTTGCTGCAAGAATAAGTGAAATAATGCAGAGAAAGAGGGGGACAGCATGCTTAGCACATACTGAATACTCAATAAATGTTAACTGTTATATAGGTTATGTAAGTGATGGTTCAGTGGTAGAATTCTCGCCTTCCGTGCAACAGACTCAGATTTGATTCTCAGCCAATGCACCTTATACCAACCACCGTTCTTTGTCCCTGGAGGCTAGTGTGTTCCTATGCTGCTGAATGAGTCTCAGAGGAGCTTCCAGACTAACATGGACTAGGAAGAAAGGTCTGGCAATCTACTTCTGAAAATCAGCCAACAACACCCTAATGGATCACAATGGTCTGATTCCGCTGTACCTGGGGTCATCAGGAGTTGGCGACTGACTCAGTGGCAGCTAATAACAACAATATTTATAACTGTGTGAGCTCTCTCCTCACCCTGCACAGGCCCACCACCACCAGATCCCCAGACTAGCCCATACCAGGCAGAGCTACCAGCCCACAGTGGGGGCACTGCTAGACCCCTGGCCCTATCAGCCTCAGCCACTACGCCCTCCCCTCAACAAAACACAGGCACACACAGGGAAGTAGGGAAGTGAGTTGGGGTGGGGGCAGACTCCAGAGGCTGGTCAAGCAGATGACAGGGGGAGGTGGCAGCCGCCTGCCTCTCTGGAGCATAGGAAGTACAGTGCACTACCCCGCGCTGATCTTGGGGCGGATGTCTTCCTTGATGCAACTCCAAGTCACCTGCCCGGGAAGAAGCCGGGGGGGGGGCGGTGGACAAAAAAGGAAGAGAAAAATCCCACGGCCATGCCCTCCCCTGGAAAAAAAAAAATTCCAGGAAACAAAATACAACGACATCTTTTTATTTTGTTTTTTTTCGGTAATTATACTAAAGATGAAAAACTCATAATAAACATCTCCCAGTCCCCACCTGCTAACAGTAATTATAATAGACTCAACAATAAATGGTAAAGCAGGGCAGCACTGCATCTCGGGAATTCTCTGGGGCATGTGGATTAGCTCGGAAAGCCTGAATGATTAAAATACACTAATTAAAATTTTGTGTTCCTTGGTAACTCGTCTGCCTGGGCCCCTGGTGTTGGCAAAATGGGAATTAACGTGACAAAAGCAACACAGAGGGTTTTTGTTTTAAATAAAGAAAAAAGGAGAGAGAGAGAGAGAGAGAGGGAGAAGGGAAGATCTATATAAACAAGTTAGGCACCAGGAGAAAAGAAAGAGTCTGCTTTTCTCACTATTGCTAAGTGGAGCGCCAAAATGTTTGGGACGGGCAAGCGGAAGAGCCGGTCAGGCCTTGGGGAGGTCCCCTTTGGCTGCCCTAGGGGTACAGGGAGCATGTGTCCAGGAGTCCCTGTTTAGAAATCATTACTGGGGAGAAGAGGGTGGGAGGGGGACAGCGAGACAGTGGGCGCCCACCCAGCCAAGCTTTCTAACGGCATTCCTCTAGGATGGGTCGCATACCCCCAACTCCCCGCCCTATGGCCAACACGGGACCCTGGGAGGGCGCAAGGGAGCTTCTACCCCATTGCAGTTGCACAAAAGAAATTGAACACTTTTGAGTTGCCCTTAGCAACCTAATTGCATCAGTACATTGCACACAGGAGCCAAAGTAACTGAATTTTGATGAAAAGACGGCGGTAATTTACGGCATCACAAAATTAGTTGTCATGGCGACGGGTTAATTACATCTCAAATTAACAATGCAAGTGTGGTGAAATTAAATATAAATCATATTTTCTGCATAAATTATAGGGGTTGATTAGACCGGGGCTCTGGGAGAGGGAAAGGTTGAACCGCCACGGGCCCCAAGCTGCATTCTGAGCTGAGGAGAGAGGCGCCTGCAAGCGCGGGCGCGGATGGGGAGCCCTTGGAGGGGACAGGGGGACCGGCAGAGTCAGGCGCCAGGGCTGCCGTGGCCGCCTCCCTCTGCTCTGGCTGCCACTCGCAGACTCTGTCAGCTCACACCTCGCAGTGGTTGTCCCCAAAGTTTGCTTCTGTTTGTATCAAACTTTGGCTGGGGGAGGGATGGGCAGGCAAGCTAGAGTGATGGCTGGTGCCACTTAGCCAAGTGCCACAGACAGTTCTCCCTTCACACGTCCCAGAGAACTTTCCTGGTTTCTGGTCCTGCAGGAAGCCCACAGGGAAAGCTCCACAGATGGCTGCTTAGTCCTGGATCTTGCCAGTTAAGTGGGGTCCAATGGCTTTTGAGTCACGGGCCTCTGCCTACCAGGGGACAGGCCCCATGCCACTCAATAGCCCAGTGGTACTGGTCTTGGGCTGCCCCAGTGGGTAGCAGGATCTGTAGGAACTCAGAACATCCAGAGGAAGCTACTGATGACCACAGGCAGCAGCAGGCACATCTGGCTGAAGAACGTGCTGTTCCTGCCACTTGGGCAAAGCCATATTACTACTGATGCCAGGGCTGGGGGCAGCTTCACCTCCTGCCTCCCTTGAATTAGGGAAGAACTGCCAAGTGTTAAAGGCAAAAGAGATGTCAAAGATTGATGTGCTCATTCCCTTGCAGGCACTCTGCCTAGCAAAAGATTGCCCAAGCTATGGGCATATGAAGGAGAGGAGTCCCTCTAGGAACTGGGCAGTGTCCAAGTGCCTGTGCCCTGGCCACCCCCTGTGACTGACGGGCAGCAGCATCACACTGCTCAAGGGTACACAGACTCACATTTCTAGGCTCAACCAACTAAGTTCCTCTGACCAGTTTTGGCTCAGCTCAAGCTAACCAGAATGCCCAGTGGAGAGATCCTTTAAAATCCTGTGTGCCTCCCACCTTTCTATTTCCAGCCCATTTCTCAGGTTTTGAAGAATACAAGGTAGAAATCTGTGCTCATGGGTGAAAGTCTCATTTAATACCTGGACAGAGGTAGCAGGAGATGATAAGCCAGGAGTTCCAAACTCTAGCAAGTGGCAAATCACTGAGCAGCTTGCTCCGCCCCTGGACTCCTCAGGCTTTTCCCTGGAAGGCTCAGGTTTAGTTAAGTCTGGAGTTGGGCCCAAAAATCTGTGTTTTTAACCCATTCCACAAGTGATTTGGATGCAGGCCATCCTGGGCCCACACTGCAACACTATTAATAAACCTATTGAACAGAAGGGGAAACTGCGTCTCAGTGAGGTGAAGTCATTGGTTAATAACACACGGCAGTGTAGAGAAGCAAACCCACTTCTGAGTTCTTATCCATCACGTATATACAAGGGCCCTCTGTGTGTGTGTAGTTGCCAGTCCAGGCCCAGTGGGAAATACAGGGACAAAAGACCCACATGCTTGTCCTTGAGGAGTACACACCCCAGCAGGGACACAAGGGGTCAGGCCAGTGGCCACAGCCCAGTGTGTCCAACCCATCACTAAGGAACAGGGATATCGGAGCATGTCTGCATGAAATGGTGGGTGCAGGAATCAGGTGTGCCTGCAGAGTCAGCCAGCCCAGGGTAGGAGGTGCTCACCCCTGGCAGATGCTCCTGGGGTCCCTGGGCTGGGCTGAGTGCCTGTGGGGCTGTGTTGCACTTCACCTGGCTCAGGTGGGAGGAATTTCCTGAAAGGCTTCTGCAAAGAGATGGGGTGAAGGAAGTAAGAGCAGGCCCTTGGCGGTGCCCCCAACCACGGATGTGCATGTGCAGCTTATGAATATTTCAGTGGCCATTTATTTATCCCTGCACCCCACCCCCCAGCTGCTGGGGCCACAGACCCAAGAAGGATAAATATAGCCCTGGCCGATCAATGAGGCATCCGCTCCCCCCACCAGCCACATCCATTAGGCCCCTTGTTCCCACAACCTGCTGGCTGGGCACCTTGTCCTACTCAATTGGTTTCCGATTTTCATTAGCGGTAGAGGCACAGCCCTACTCCAACCCGGGTCTCCCCCTCGCCCTCTAAGGCCCTCCCCCGTCAGGCTGGGCATGAAGCCCGGGGCTGCCGTCCACCTGGAGGGGCCTTCCAGAGTGCCCAGCCCACCAGAGGGGAACAGCACGGGAGGCAGGCAGAACTCAGCAGCCAGACCTCACCTCCCTGGCCAGCCCTCAGAGTGCACAGCGGGTGGTCAGGCTTCCCCAGGACTCCGTCACCCAACCAAGGTCAGCTAGCTGGTACAAGCCGCTCACAGAGCGCTGAGGTACTGCCCGCTTTCCAGCCTGAAGTTTCTGGGGAACCGCCACTTCCCACCCCTGCAGGAAGAGTCCTAGGGGATTCACGTGGCTGTATGGAGTTGGCTCCTTGGGCTGCCTGGCTCTACTATTCTCCTGAGCTGGAACTCTGAGCTGCTGCCCAGCAGGCCATGCCTGGCTCCAGGCTGCCATCTGAAGGAGCGAGAGTGGGCCGAGCCACAGACCAGAGTGGGAGACCCTGGCTGAGCCCGCACCTGTTCCCCAGGGAGGGCACCGTCCCTGGGGCTCTGAGGTCAGTATGCATTAGACTGAGGACATCTAAGGAAGGGAGGGGCAGAGCTTCAGCTCTGGCAGGGGTCTCAGGCCCCTTTCGTTCGCTCAACAAACAGGTACTGAACAGTCTCGTGCCAGGCAGGCTCTAAGCACTAGGGAGGTGGCCATGAATGGGCCCAAACCAAAGCCTCCACCTCCATGGAGCTTACACCTGGCAGGGATGAGAACAGGCCTCCAAAGAACTGAGTAAAACAGACAACTAATGAGGTCTATGAAGACAAAGTAACAGAGAGTGTCCAAGGAATGAAAGGGGCTGCTTTAACAGAGGGCCAGGAAAGGCCTTATGAGGAGAGACATTTGAACTAGAGACCTGGATGACATATCAGCCCGGGCCTTGGTGGTTGAGGGAGGTGGGAATGGGGGAGTTGGGGAAAGTCTTGGTCCCAAAGGGCTGACATCATGGAGAACACCAGAAGGACCGAGAGCATCCCACCCCATCCCTCCCTTTGCACCAGGTACCTGCAGGCTCAGACCAGTGGCTGGAAGGGTGCCCCCACCACTAGCTTGCAGAGAACCAACAAGGCCTGAGGCAGTATGTGTGGGAAAAGGCCAGTAAAGGGGCAGGAGTCTGGCCGGTAGAGGATGTGGAGCCAGGAGGTCACTTGCCTGGTGCTGTGGACACAGGCTGCTCCCTCCAGAGCTTCACTGACAGACAGGAAGGGAGCAGTCCCTAGGCTGACAGGAAGTCCTATCTGTACCAGGCCACTGCAGGGCCAGCAGATGACCAATGGCCAGGGCTTTCCCAGCCCACTGAGGTGGCCCTGAGACACCATGGAAGAGGCAGTGCTTTGGCCCTCACGTCCATTTGCTGCATGGCTACAAAAGGGTGGGGTGGGAGGTGAGCAGAAAGATGAAGAATAAACTCCAGAGGGAGAGGCAGGCAGGCCTGTGCCTTTAAAAGAATTTTCATTTAAAGGCTCTTCTCTCTTCCACCATTTCAGTGATCTATATGCAAATATGCTAATGCATGCAAATTAAGACACCACTTTTAGTCCCAATTTAATAGAAAGCATTAAAATACCATTTTTTTTTTCCAAAAAACTCCATATGCATGAAGGAAGGTTTTTTTTTTTTTTTAACTTTTTTTTTTTTTCTGCTAAAGTCACATTCCGGCAGCAATTTTATGCTGTCAAAATGTTCTCAACAAGGGGAGATTTGACTGGCTTCTCAGAGAGCCAGTCAGAGGAAGCGTGAGTGCTGCTTCTTGTTGAGTTGCTTTTTCTTTTTTTTAATTTAGCAAAAAAAAAAAAAAAGGAGCGAGAGAGAGAAAAGAAAGAAATAACAAAAAGCAAGACACCTAAGAGGCAATCCATCAGCTCTGTTGGAGGGTAATTCTGTTTTCGGGGGTCTGACCAGACAAACCCCCTCCCCATAAAAAGTGCTATGACGCCTAAAGCCAGAGAGGATCTGTGATGTGAGTGTGCGTGTGTGCTGTGGGTCACTTTGCTCTCAAGAGAAGGGGCAGAAAAAGTGTGTGCATGCCACTCTGCGGGGCACCACGGTGGGAACACTCCCCAGGGGCCCACCCCCAACCCTTGCCATCAGAGGGCAGTGCACTTGGTGAGGGTGAACAAGGGGCATCAAGGCAGGGGAGGCTGTGGGGGTGTGTGGCATGTGACGGTGACATTGGTGACTCGCAGTCCCAGCTGCATATCAAGGGCTGTCTATTTTCCCTCTATTCATGGCTCTGTAATTAAGCTGGCTGCTCCCACTTGGGCTAACAGACATTTTCTAGCAGTCCCCACCCCACTCCCAGGCCATTCCCTCCTCCTCTCAGCTCACTGGCTACCTCACCTTCCCGCAAACCCTTCAGGAGACTTCAAATCTCTGGTCTGAAAGACCATTGTCAAAAAAGGGGCCTACCAGTACCAAACAGCCCAAACACTGTTGTTAAGTGTCATGAAATCTATTCCAACTCACACAGAGCCCATGTGACAGACTGGAACTGCCCCATAGAGTTTAGAAAATGGTAATCTTCTCTTTTCTCCCTTAGAGCTGCTGGTGGGTTCAAACTGCCAACCTTTTGGTTAGCAGCTGAGTGCTCAACCATTTGTACCACCAGAGCTCCCCAGCCCAAATGTCCCAGATACAAGGTGGTCTTTGTTAAAAGCATCGAATTCACCTCTTCTGTTTCTCAGGACTTTTCTTGGGTTTCTAGCTCCTGACCAAACCTTGATGCCTGCAGCCCAGGCATTCTAACAAGCTCCATGGCTCATGGCTTCTTCTTCCATTCCGCCCAGTAGAAGTAGGTCAAGGCTTGACCTTTGAGAAGCTGCAAGGCACTCTTGTCTCAAAGGGGATCCTCCCAAGAGGGTGGATCCCAGTCATGTGGAGAGGAAGGGGCAAAGCAATCTTACCACATAGGTGGAGTCCTCTGGGGACACTATCTCACTGTGGTGCCACAGCGATGTGGTGAGGAGTGTGTCCTCATCTTGTAAATCCACAACTGGTTGCCGTCCAGTTGATTACAACTCATGCGAACCTCACGCATGCCAGAGTCCAACTGTGCCCCATAGGATTTTCAATGGCTGTTTTTTCAGAAGTAAACTGACAGGTCATTCTTCCAAGGCACCTCTGGGTGGACTCGAACCATTAACTTTTTGGTTAGCAGTGGAATGTGCTAATTACTTGCACCACCGATCCTTTTTTGTTGTTGTTGTTATGTGCCGTCGAGTTGGACCCGACTCATAGCGACCCCTCCTTGGGTTTCCGAGACAGTATCACTACGGAAATAGATTGCCCCATCTTCCTTCAGAGGAGTGGCTGGCGGGTTTGAACTGCCAGCCTTCTGCTTAGCAGTCAAGTGCCTTAGGCACTATGCTACCAGAGCTCCCACCCATCCTTTAGTTCAGGCTAATAATGATTTCCACCACCCTTAAGGGCTTTTCATACCTGAGTTTATTCACTCCTCCCAGCAACCCTATGACATATGAACGATTAATCCAATGAGACAAATATAGAAACGCAGGATCCAGACAGGAGAGGCCATTTGCCTAAAGTCCCCCAGCTAGCACGTGGCAGAGCCAGGCCTGTGCATCTTCCACACGCCCAGAACCAGTTGGATGTCAAAGAGCGTTGCTTCCGGCCCCAGCTCTGCACCTTCCCAGTTGTGAACCTGCAGCCAGCAAGCCCCTTCACGACACGACCCTGCCTGCCCAACTGGGCTCCAGCTCCACATCTGTGTAATGGGAGAGTGGGACTTCACAGTTCCGTCTGGCCCTGTCTGCCTACGACTGTGTGGCAGATGGAAGAGAAAGAGGGTGGGGGTAGAGGCTCCCCAGGCCAGAGCAATAGGGCATACTTTTCCCCAGGGTGTACCGTAAGAGAGACCCCAAAGGCAATGGGCCAGGTGGCTAGCAGAATTTAGGAAAGGGTCTGAAAGTTAAGAGAAGTGAAAGCTGAGAGTATAAGGGCTTGATGATCGGGCTGTAAGGGATCATGAGAGCAGAAGCCCTATTGTAAGGAATTGTTCAGAGAAAAAAGGAGAAAAGAAAGGGGGGGAGAAAAAAGAGAACAGAAAAAAAAGGAAACAAAAAGAAAGAAGAGAAGAAAAGAGAAGAAAAAAGCCACGATAAGAAAACCCCACTGGTGGATGTTCTAGGCTGATCGTGACTGGAGGATGGCCGGTGTAGCCGACACAAGGTACATGCAAGTGCCGGCATTGATCTTGGGCAGAAGCTCAGCCTCGTGGGGCCCGGAGGAGGCTTCACACATGCATTTCCCCAGTGAAAAGAAAAAGTCTAGGGAGGAGAGGTACGCTGGGCTGGCTTGACTGGGCCCGCCTCACCGAGTTCACAATGGAAAAAAGCGATTTAGATATTTACGGGAAATACTTTTGTTGGTGCCAAACCCCTGCTTTTATTGTCAGAAAAAAAAAAACAAACCCAACCACCGAAACTCGTCCTCCACTGAGAATCCACTCGGGGGGAAACGATTTCCCCATCAAACCAGTTTTATTGGATATAAATATCTAATTATTTGTACCAGGCCCTAGAATGCTAGACATTTTGCAGCTTTTATAACGTGTGTAGGAGTCTTTACAAATGACTTTTATATATATTACATATATATAGATATAGTTATATATTAACGAACCTGATCTGAATTTCATCTGAGTTATTATTATTATTATTTTGCTTAGTGGGCAGTTTTCCTTTTTTTACTTAACCAAGGAAAGATCTAGAATGTTCTGATGTTGCTCACAACCTCCTTCTATGGGGGCATCTTCAGAGACCTAGCACGCCTGACCAGAAAGCTCAGAGACAGGGACACTTGCCACTTCCCAGTGATGCACATGCCTGCCCCATGGCTGGTTGGCCATCCTGGAATACCCACATGCCCATAGCACTTTACAGTGACAGGCTCCAGGGCTGCGCGCCTAAACCTCCCACGACACAGACATGATGTCCCACACAAACAAACCAAATATTGACTTTCCAGAAATTAAGCACACAAATACACTTCATAGGGAACCCTATGTCAGCTTTTCACAAAGCAAAGAGCCATTGTTGTCGGCAAAGGCTGGACAGGGGGGCAGGAAGGCGGGAGGGGGAGAGGAGAGGGGAAGTTGTCTTGTGGGGAATAATGTGGATCAGGCTGTCATCTGGAGACCCATCTTCATCTAGAATTAATGCACTAAAGTTCTTTTGTTTTTCCTCTAAATGGTTTTAAAGAGACAGTGAATTCTCAGGCCCCAGGCACAGGAGCTTAGTGTGCAGCTGGCCCAGGCTCTGGAAAGTGAACAGGTAGCTGGTTCGAGCCAGCCCATCGTCCATTCTCTTGCCCCTGCTCACCCTGGTCCCAACCTCCTGCCACTATGCTTTCTACTAACTTGTCCCAATGGAAAAAAGTTTAAAATCTCCATCTTTTAGGGCTCCTAACAAAAGAGGTAAGGAGCTCTGGTGGCTTAGTGCCTAAAGCATTTGACTGCTAACCAGAAGATTGGCAGTTCAAACCCACCAGCTGGTCCTTGGAAGGAAGATAGTACAATCTACTTCCATGGCCATGTGGTACCAAAGTGAAGCAGAGGACCTCCCCCTGACAAGGGGTGACCTGCTAGATAGATGGAGGGGAGGGAGAGGAAGGGGCATGGGTTGCCCAGAACTCCCAGACCTTGAGCAAGGGGCTCCAGGTCAGCTCCTAGGTGGGCTGAGAGACTATGGGTGGCAGTAGCCCCTAGGCACCAGCAGAGTGAGTTGCTGTGTGCACTTCAAAGACCCCTTTTCTCCACTCAAGAGTCCTCCAGCACTTGACCCTCAGGGTGGGGAGTGGGCATACAACCTTCAGGCTGGAGAAGCAGAATCCGGGGGGCAGGAGGAGTCGGAGAATGAACCAGAGTGTCCCTAGGGGAGATCAACGTCAGGGGAAGCTGTCCCTTGAAGTCTAAGGGCTGAGGGCACCTTCGAGCTTGAGTGATATTTAGGGAAACTTGTCAGATGCAGGCTGTCCCCGTGGACAGGCAGAAAGAAACCCCATTTCCAAACGCCCCCCGAGAACCTTCTAAGAATGCCCACACATCCTCCGCTTAGAGACCCGGACCCAGGGGGATGGGCTGGGGCCAGGGGAGCCGAGAACAAACAGCAGCAACAGGAACAGAGTTGAGCCACTTCAATTATTCATATGCCAGATGGATTCTTTTCCTGCCTTTTTTTTTCCCCTATAAAAATAAGGCGGGGGGGGGGAGTACATCTTACAACAGTCTCCAAAGTAGGGGGGAAGAAGGCAGAAGGGTAGGAAAAACAGAAATCAAGCTCCTCACTCATGCCTGTCTGTCCCCGGACAGGAGGGCAGGAGGGCTCTCTCTCCCAGGCTGGGACCAGACACGTCATTTAGGCTCTCCGTGAACAGAGAGCAAGAAGCAAGGAAAATTGTTGAGGGAAGGGCGGGTGAGAGTCAGCAAGAGAGAGAAGGAGAGAGAAGAGCATGGGGGGAGGGGGGAGGCAGGCAGAAGAGGGTTCTGACCTTCTGTGAAGGATATAAAAAATCCAGCCGCCTCAGGGGACACCCAACTATCTAGCATATTGCTGTTAAAATGTCTGCAAAATTTAATACACTTGGCATGCCATCTAATCAGTCCTTGGAAACTCGGGCACTCTCTCTTCCACCCTCAAACGCCTCAGACCTTAAGTCTATGGGATTCCCACCCCCACCCCACCCTCAATTTAAGACAGAGCTCCTCTCCTCAGAAAAACAACTGCTGTGGCATTTCAAACAAATTTTACCCCAAAGCTTGCCGGAGTTCCAAAATTTGCAGGGTTTTCCAAGAAGTAGGTGCAACAGCAGAGAGTGCTGGGGGTGGGGCCCTAGGGCCAAGAGGGTCTGGTACCCAGACCCCTTGGAGGTGTGTGTCCATTAGCAAGGGAGAAAGGATGGTAGGCAGGTGTGTACTGACCAGGGAAAGTGGTCCCAGGTGGGCAGGTAAAGCCTGCTCCACCTGGAGGCAGCGAGCAAGAGAGCACCATCCATCCCAACTGCTCTTATTTAAATGGCTGGAGAGTCGTGTCCTCACTAGAACAGGCATACACCAGTCTACACAGACACATGCACAGAGGTACATTCAACCCATCCATCTACCACCAGGAACTTCTCAAAACCCACCCAGAGTCCACCGCTACCCCAAATTCCAAGCAGCCAGCTAGGTAGTTTTCAGATTAGCCCTAGCAATGGGCTGCCTGACCTTCCATCTCAAACCTCAGCTTTCAGTCTGGTCTGATCTTGTTGTCAGGTCATCATGAGCTTCAACTTGACAAAAAGATTTTGTGAGGCTCTAGAATGAAACTGGGGAGGTGGGGTTGACTCTCCAAAATATTCATCCACCCTACCCCAAGGAGACACAGCTCTTACTAAAGTTCTTTTTGTCCTGTTTTGATTTCCTCACCTCTGACTGATCTAAGGAGTTCCTGAGTGGTACAAACAGTTAACCAAAAGGTTAGAGGTTTGACCACCCAGATGTACCACAGAAGAAAGGCCTAGTGATCTAGAAATCAGCCACGGACAACTCTGTGGAGCACAGTTCGACTCTGGTAAATGTAGGGTACAAGGAGTTGGAATTGACTTAATGGCAACTGATTTTATATATATATATATATATATATATATATATATACTGCTTTGACTGATGGTTCAGGTGGCCTTAGATAGGCATGGGGGTCCTAAGGGATCCAAGGAACCCCAGAGAGCCTGTGGCATACTAGGGCATAGTGCTTCTTCAAGACAGGGGTCAGGAGAGATGGAACAAGGGTGGGAAATCCGGAGTCTGCTCCATCTGAAGGAGAGAGCTGAAGGGACACGGAGAAGCCCTGGCCTCTGTTGAACTTCCTTCTCTCTGGCACACAGTAGGAACAGGGGTGAAGAGGAGAAGGAGACTAAGGGGGCTGTGGGCAGGCTTTACACACCTGTACAGCCACACAGAGCCCCACGCTTAGCAGGGCCCATGTCTGGGTTCATGATCTGCTGCTACTGCCTTGAAATTCACCACATGTTTCAAACAAGGGGCCATGCATTTTCATTTTGCAGAGGGCCTCACAAATTATGTTGCCGGCCCTGGGTGTGAGTTTTGAAGATCAGTGGACTGGGGTTTGAATCCCAAGACTCTGTCCCCTGTAAGCTAAGGGACATCAGAAAAGCCACTAATTATGTCCAGCCGCAGGGTGTCCCACTAAAAAGTGGGACAGTTATAGCTGCTTCCCGGGGTGGCTGGGAGAATTGAGGGGCAAAGTGAGTGAAAGAGCTTTAGAGGCGTGATGGTATGCGCCTATGCAAATATAAGGTGTGTTGATCAAGACAGGAAAATGGGGCTGCTGGCGTTGGTGGTGGCTTCCTCCTACCCCAGGGGATGACCTTACTCTGCTGTGGCAAGAGGGCTGGTCCAAAGCTGTACTGCCAGGGAAGCCTCTGGCAGGTCCAGCCCACCTGGCCCCATTTCCCAGGTGAAGAAACTGGGGCAGAGTCAACAGATGGCCTGCCTGTTGTCACAGGGCTGCCTCTGGGCAGGGCGAGTCTGAGGACATACTGTTCCCACTGTCCAGGCCTCTGCCTTGGCCATAGGGATACTTGAGATGGGGACAGGGAGAAGGAGCCAGGTATTTGTAAATGGGAGGAGAGATAGGCTTCATATACTCCATTTCATACAGACAGACAGACAGACACACACACACACACACATTCCCACATACACATGGCAAAATTAAAGCTGAGAACTTGGCCAAAGAGAAAAATCCTACCCCTGTTTCATCGAAACTTATTTTAGGGCAGAGGTAATTGCCAAGGATCCAAATAAAAAGCCAACCACAGGCTGTAAACGGCTCCAAGTCTTTAATTAGACCCCAAGAAAAAAATAGTGGCAAAAAGAAAATGAAAGTACGAGAAGGCTTCCAGAGAGGAGAATGAGCCTGTGACCCCTCCCTCTGCCTAGGTCCAGTGGCTTCAGATAATGGCACCTCTCGCCTGTGGCTGGCATCGGGAGTGCCCACTGACTAGGCTGGCACTGCCCATCACTGGAGGCAGGCAGAGTGCCAAGATATCACCTCACACCCCAGCCAAGGGCCAGCCTTGGTCCTGGGTCCTTCTCCAAGGGCCATCCCATAGCCCAGCCTGCTGAGGCTGACTTGGTGTCCGGGCCCCAGAGGGCTCAAGGGAAGGTGAGCTATTTTCCACTTCTTTGGAGGCAAGTAGACAAGGCAAAGACAAAGCTTTGGATCTGGAGTGGCCTTTGGCTACTGGAAGATGTGTTCATCAAGCCAAAAGGCCCAGCTCCCTGGCCATTGTCCAATTTACCCTCACACCACATTCACCTTCTTCCAGCCCCTGTGGTTGTCTTCTAGACTGGAACCCCAAACCCTTCCCCTGGGTCCAGGGTAATAGGATGCACTGAGATTGTGTGGACAAAACAAGACTTCTCTCCATGCGCTCTCTCCTAGCTAGGAGTGGACACTCAGAAATCTTCAGTGTGACAAGTAGCACGCCACAGAAGTCACCCAGTGGGCCATGCCATGCGTCAAGACAGATAAGCACACACGGATCCCTCACCCCAGGACACACTGGATACTCATGAGCCACTCCCAAGGCCCTGCTGAGCTTCTGGCCCTTGGAGAAACCAAGCTAAATGCAGGGCCGGACATGGAAAGGGGGAGCAGTCCTTGGGGATGGGCTGGGAAGGTGAGGGTCTGGAGAGGGAGGGGGTCCAGACTCTCATCTCTCATCTAAATGGATGCAATCCAGCAGACCAGCTAAACCCCATGGCTGGGATCTTGCCAAGTGCCAGGTCTAGTGTGCGCCAGACCGTGGCAGAAGCAATGCTGCCATGGATGTTATAACAACGGCCATGTCCCAGTGGTGGATGAAAGACATTCTACCCCGATATCCAGGGGGCATCCAGTAGGCATAAGCTGTTGTCACAGTCCTGCCCTTGGGCAGGTCTAGGTGGAAGCTGCCTCTATCCTCTCATGGAGGGGTGGTGAGGAGTACTTGCCAACACAAGTCCAGTCATAGGCTGGTCTAAGGGGCACCCCCTACAAGCAGGCACCGCCAGGGAAAGGGGAGAGCGAGCAACCCTACTTCACTACAGGTGGCATCCCGGGCAGCAGGCACACCCATGATGAGGACCCCCATCCTGTTCTCCCACAGAGCCCACAGCTACCTGGAGCTGGAGTCGGCCACACCCAGGCCTTGCTCCATCTCTGGATCTGCACTCACGGGGTGGAGGGCACGTCATGTTCCTCTTTCAGAAGCCTTCTCTGTTCCCGCTCATCCTTCTAAGCCTCAAGCAGGAGGAGGTACCACAGAATGGATAGAATGGCCAGCTTGCCCTTACTACTGTGGCCACACCCCCTCAGCAGGAGCAGAGCTCTGGCTCTACTCATTCCCTCTCCTGTTTCTAGAACAAAACACCAGTAACGACTGATTTGGAGTAGGCCTAACAAACACACGGGCGGCAGCTGCCACTTGTACAGCACTTACTGGGCCTGAGTCCTGCTGTGGGCACTTTACTGGCCACATCCCTGCAAATAAACCGCTGCTGTCCCCATTTCACAGAGGGGGACATTGAGGCCAAGTGTAGTTAAGCAACCGGCCACACATGCAGAAGATGGTGGGCCAGGGTTGCAACTAAGGCCTGCCTGGCTCCAAAGCCCAGCTCTACCTTCCCATCTGCCCACAAGTCTAAGCCCAGGACAGGCCTGGCTGGCCCTGCCCCACCTGCTCCTGTACAGGGTTTCTTGGTCTCCAGCTGAATGCCCTATCCATGCACTTAGTGTAAAGTGACGCTCATGACTCTGCAGGGCCTCCAATTCATAGCCACCCACCATGGCTTGCCAGGACTGCCAAGGCCTGTGTGGCCAAAGCAAGTTGGAAGGTCACCCTGGGAGGGGAAGCTGGCGTGAATCAGACTTTCCGAGGCAGTCCGGCATCCCCACCGTGGCTGGGTGTGGCGCCTCTGGGAGGCCTCTCCACCAGCTCCCTCTTGCTTGCTTTTCTCTTTGGGGGGTGATCAGGTTCCCATCCATCAGGGTGAGAAGCAGACTTCCTCTTGGACAAGGAACCCCAGGGCCATTGCTTCCCAACTTCCTTCCCAGGGCAGGCAGCAGCGGGCCAGGCCCCTCGAGCAGGCAGCAGGAGGTCTACTAATTAATTAGCTCTCCATCCTCCCAGAGTGCTTACTAGACATGACCAGATGGTCCCAGAGACGTGCCCGCTACACCCACCCAGACTTTCTGTGGAACCACATGGCACCTTTACTCTCTGTCCACCCCTGCCCCCAGCATCGTTCCCTTCTTTGCTGCAAAACCCCCAAGAGAGTCCCTTCTCTCCCTTCTGCAGGTCTGAGCACAGACAGCCCCACACAGACAGAGAGGAAGATGAGAACCCTGGGTGAGAAGTTCAAGTGGTGACCCTTAGCAAAAGTTTAGACAAGGTCCCAGTTTCTCTGCTTGCTTTCAATTCAGGGAGGGGGCTGGGGTGGGGGAGAACCAGGGCTGAGTCAGCCCAGTTCTTGGCATGTTACTAGTTGCTGTTGAGTCAATTCCGACTCACCGCAACCCCTTGTGTATCAGAGTGGAATTTTGCTCCATAGGGTTTTCGGTGGCTCATTTTTTGGAAGTAGGTTGTCAAGCTTTTCTGCCGAGGCACCTGCCTTGACCTACCAATTTTTTGGTTAACAGCTAAACATGTTAGCCATTTGCACTGTCCAGGGGCTCCTGGAAGTGTTAAGGGCAGGCCATACATTCAAGGAACACCAGCTTCAAATCCCAAACCACCCAATTCTGACCAGACCCCACCCAACCCAGGAGGGTACCACAGAGACACTGTTCCAAGCCAAAGCAGAGGCTGGTTGGGATCTTCGTGGCACCAGGGGCAACCTCGTGTGCCCTCCGTTGGCACCTCCACATTCTAGGGAGTAGTGTGGTCTGTGATGTGACAGGCGTGACAGGCTGGCTCACCTAGACAGGTGCATGATGTAACTGAGCAGCCCGAGTCCCAAGGGCAAGGAGTTCAAAAGAACAAAGGCTCAGCTCACAGCTCTGAGAAGCCCTGGCAGGTCCAAGGCCCAGAAGCTAGGGATGGCCCCTCTGCAACAGGTCCTGTGGGAGAATGGGGGCTGTGCGATGACACAGATGTGGCATTACTCGACACCGGCACCCAGCAGCTGTGTACTGTGGCCCCAGCTGGTGAAGCTGCTTCACTCTTCTGAGCCTTGTGGCTCTCCCAGTTACAAAATGGGGTCGAGCTGGGCAACCACTGGAGTTACTGGGAGGCCTCTAGGGATGCTGCATGTTGAGTGATGAGCAAAAAACACCTGGCTCACAGTTAGCACTTGGCAAACATTATTGAGTATGACTGTCATTGACACAATTACTATTGTCATGTTCTTGAGCATCTTTCTTTTTTGATTCCAAATAATCTATGAGCCTCTTTGCAGACAGAGCCACCGAGTGATGGGAGAAGATCTAAGCTCACAGCCTAGACAAGGCCAGTGATAGCAAAAGCCACATTTCCTAACTTCTTTCACCCAGAACTACAAGGAAAGGGGGAGGATTTGATGAGAGGTAGGGAGGAAGTCCGCCAGGGTTTGCATGCCCGAGGGACCAGAATTGGCCTGGATGGAATCCAAGGTGCCCTGACCCTAAAGACCTGGGAGAACAGAGACTCATGGCTCTTCTTGTCCCATCATAAGAGGGTGCTTTGAAGAGAAGCCTATTTATCTAGGGCAGCAAGGGTTAACACCGGGGCTGGGAGAGGCCAGCCAGCACGGCACACTCCCTGTTTATTAATAAGCTATTTATCACCAGCTTTGCTTTTAATGCCATTTGGGCTTAATGTCATTAATGAAATATAAATACCCACGCTAACGATGTCGGTCAGAGGCAGCACGGGCAGCAGACTGCTCGCGAAACAGGGCCAAACCACCGGGCACGCTGGGGAAGAGACCGAGAGCTCGGGAAACGGAAGAGGTTCCCCCAGGCGGCACCCCCACCCCTGGCTTCCACCACAGGGCTCACCGGCAGGCTGTGCTGGGAAAGGCTGGCTGGAGGGGGGCAGCCCAGGGAGTGGGGGAGGAGGCCTCCGAGGGCACAGGAGGGGTATCCGAATCCCACATGCTGTGAACTCCTAGAGAACTGGGAAAATAAAAATCAGGAACAGACACCTTACTTCGATTTTAAGGGATTTCTCTTACTCACAAAAAGGAGCCCTGGTGGCACTACGGCTAAGTGCTCGGCTGCTAACTGAAAGGTTGGAGGTTTGAACTCAGCCAGCGACTGCACAGGAGAAAGATCTGATGTTCTGCTTCTATAAAGATCACAGCCAAGAAAGCCCTATGGGGCAGTTTGACTCTGTCACACAGGGTCACTAGGAGCTGAAATTGACTCAAAAGCTATTTGACTCAAAAGCACCCAACAATAACAGCTCTTACCCACAAGCCCAAAATTAATAATTAAAGCCACCCAAAAACTTGTAGAACTCTTAACTTGTTTATTTTTAGAAGAAAACAAATCACTTTGCAGCATTTTGTCCAGCTTTAAGGAATATTAATAATAAGTATCAATAATAAAAATGAATATTAACAATAGTGTCCTTAAGGAAACTGAAGGAGCTCTGGCAGCACAGTGGTTAAGTCATTTGGCCGCTAATCAAAAGGTCAGTGGTTCGAACACACCAGCCGCTTCTTGGGAGAAAGATGAGGCAGCTTGCTTCTGCAAAGATTTACGGCCTTGAAAACCTTATGGGGCAGTTCTATAGCAGTTCTGTCCAATAGGGTCACTGTGAGTCAGAATCAACTTAATGGCCCTGGGAAACTGAGGCCCAGTTTAACACATTTATTACATTTTTGCAAGCCCATTTGTGACAAACACATCTGTTAATCATAAACTAGTTCAGAGTTTATCTCATGCAAAAAAAAAAAAAAAAAAGTAACTTTAGGTAATTTCCCTCGCTTCCTGAGAAATGAAGTACCCGTCTTCATCTTATAAACCTCAGGATTTGTGCAAATGAGTGGTAGGGGAGGGGGGCAGGCCAGAGACCACTCAGTAGCCTGATGTCGGCTGATCTCAGGAACACGGCCCCGGGTTCAATCAATCACATTAGGATTCGCCAGCAGTTGATTTTCTATTCCTCTCCCTCCTCTTCTCTTTGTAAACGTCACTGTAAATAGCCTATGTGGAGTCACATTTTTTTTTTTTTAATCAGAATAGCCTCCCTATATGCATATAGAATAACTACTCAAATAAACCCTATGTTTTAATTTCTTTGTGCTTTGATTAATTTTTTAACAAAATAGAGGGGAGCCTGGGAGCAACCACCTCAGGGGCCAGCACCCACCTGGCTCAAGCTCCTGGGCTATAGGAGGCTGGTCCTGGCCCCTCAGCCCCTCACTGCTCTGAGCTCCCTGGCCACTGTGACGGGAACCAGAGTGAGAGGGAGTGGTAAGGGACTCCACTCAATTTCCCACCAAGACCATGGCTCCTCCCCCAACAATGGCACCCCAGCCCTGTTGCATGTGGCACCCTCCTTGAGAAGCTGGCCTGGGGCCACTCAGTAGCTCAGAGATCAGCACATGGGAATTTCTGTTCAGTGTCCAGAGCCTTGGGACACAGAGGTCGTCCTACACAGCAGGCTGTCCCCACTGACCGTGTGTGCCTATCCTCCTGTGAGGAGGGGTCATTCCTGCAGCCTTCTCTCTGGGCTCAGAACAAACGCCCTTGGCTAACAACTAAAACCAAAAACTAAACCAGCTGCCATGGGGTCAATTCTCGCTCATGGTGACCCATATGTGTCAAAGTTACCCAAGGAGTATCAGGTGCCATCCCCCTAGGAGAGGACATACTATTCCTTGACCCCAGTCTCACTGAAGGGAGGTGACCCTAAGGCATTGCTCCCCAGCTCAGGGGCCACAGACCACTCAGAGGGGACTTTGATTCCTCTCTCCAAGGGCCAGCTGAGCCTGAATATAGGTTGAGACCCTTGAGCAAACAACGAACCTCTGTCCCCATCCTCCTGTCCCTGCACCAAGGCAGAGGAGGACAATGACCCCAGCCCTGCCCTGCTCCCAAAGTCTCTAGGCAGTATCCCAAGGAGTGCTTCCTCTTCCAGAGGAAGCCCCAGGCTCCCCTTGGCAGGAAGTCCCAAAATCTCTGGCCCATCCCACTTAGGGTTCCCAGAGAAAATACAGGACATCCAGCTAAATTTGAATTTCAAATAAATGATAATATTTTTCAGTATATGTCCCACCTATTGCATGGCATATGCTTACACTAAATATTATTGGTTGTTTATCTGAAATTCAAACTCCTCTGGGTGTATTGTACTTTTATTTGCTTAATCTGGCAATCCTAGCCCAGCAGTCACACCTGGCGGATGGGTAAGGGTTTCTGGAGGGTGGTGCAGGACTGTGAGGGCAGTAAGGGACATTGCTGTCCCACTGGTGTTGGGACTTTTCAGGAGGCTCTTTCCAGAGCTGTCTCCCTACCTGCCCTTGCTCCTCACTGGTCACTACCACACTGCCCAACTCCAAGGCTCACCTGTGGGGTCCCTGCTCCCTGCGCCCCTCAAAGTCACCTCCACATCCCTGAGGAGCACAGGGCTCATTTGCTGGGGCTTGGTGGAGCTCAGCTCAGCGGCTAATCCCCTGGGTGGCTCCTGTCAGATTATTAATTAGCTAAAGAGGATTGGTCCTGGAACAACATGCGGTTGGACTTCAGATAAAGCAGGCCAGGGCCACCAGGAGGGGCTGCTTAAAGGGACAAAACCCTGTTTTTGAACTGCCCCCCAAGGTAGGGTTGGGGCGCCGAGGCTGAGGCTGGTGCAGGGCAATTTCTAAACAGACCCCTCAGCTCTATTCCTGCCTGCCCCATGATTCAAAGTCTAGTGAGCACAGCCACTGAGGGAGAGCTGAGTGCAAATGCAGGTAGGTTTGGGTGTTGACGTGGCCCAGGGTGGAGGAAGTGGTGGTTCAGTGGTAGGATTTCTGCTTCTCATGCAGAAGACCTGGGTTCAATTCCCAGCCAATGCACCTCAAATGCAGCCACTAACCATCTATCAGTGGGAGGTTTGCATGTTGCTATGTTGTTCAACAGGTTTTAATGGAGCTTCCAGACTAAGGTGGACTAGGAAGAAAGACCTGGCAATCTACCTCCAAAAATCAGCCGACGAAAACCCTGTGGATCACAACTGATCACGGGGCTGGCACAGGACCAGCAGTATTTCGTTCCATTGTGCGTAAGGTCACAGGAGCTGCGGGCTGACTTGACAGCAACTCACAATAATAATGACAACAACATGGCACCCAGGAGAGAAGTCAGAGACAGTCTGGTCTTGTGTGTGAATACAGAGCTGCGCTTAATCAGATCATGTCACTCAGAATTCTTCAAAAAGTTTATTTCATTCAAAAAATGGGAATTTTTCATCATGGCCTACCTACAAGTTTGACGGGAGCTGTGGGTCTCCCCATCCTGATCCCGCTTGACCGCATATACCATCTCCCCTCTCACAACCCACTTCAGTCACCCCGCCTCTTTGCTGCCTCTGGGCTCTCACATCTGCTGTTCCCCCAACAGGAATGCCCTTCCAGATCTCAGGGTGAGATTGCTCCCTCATCTCCTTTCCGTCTTTACCTGAATGTCACCATCTCAGTGACATCTTCACAGAACACTTAAAATTACAAACCATTTCCCCACACCCCACATACACACTTCCTGTTCTCCAAACTTGCATTCATTTTCTCCTTTACACAAGTTGCCACCGAGCATCTATTTATTTATTTATTTGTCTCATTCATCATTTGCCTCCTTCCACTAAATGTCAACTGCACAAGGGCGGGACTTTTTGTATCTTTAGGGCATTGCTGCATTTCCAGGGCCTACAACGACAGGTCTATCTGTCAGCTTGTCTTACTGTGATGGCTGGAAGCTACACCACTGATATTTCAAATGCCAGCAGAGTTACCCATGAAAGATAGGTTTCAGTGGAGCTTCCAGACTAAGACAGACCAGGAAGAAAGGCCTGCCTATCTACTTCTGAAAATTAGCCAAAGCAAACCTTATGGGTCACAACAGAACAGCTTCTGAATCGCCTGCTTTGAACACATCATCAGGAGGGATCAATCGCTAGAGGAGGATGTCATTTGTGAAGCAGAGGGGCCAGTGAGGGTGAGGGTGAGATGGATCAGCACAACAGCTGAAATGATGGACTTGAACATGCTAGTGATCGTATGGAAGATACAGGACCAGGCAATGTTTCGTTCTGCTGTACATAAGGTCGCCAAGAGTTGAAGCTGTATGTGCTTAAGGCATTTGACTACTAACCAAAAGGCTGGTGGTTCAAACCCACCAACCACTCCTCAGAAGGAAGACTGGGCAATCTACTTCCATAGAGATACCACCTCGAAAACCCAAGGAGGGGTCGCTGTGAGTCAGGATCGACTCGACGGCAGTGAGTTAGTGAGTGGTCTGTCTGTCTGTCTATCTATCTATCTACAATGACTCCTATGTAGCAGTCTGTCAATAATGCTTGGTAGATGAATGGAAAATTAGCGACTAGAGGTTAGAGGTCAAGATTTGAGGACTAACACCTCTGCTAAGCCCCATATGGCTATGCCCTGACCCACCTTAAGTCACTCATCTCCTCTCACCTGACCCAACTGATGCCACTTGTTCCTATTTCTTCACCTACCCTGGCCCTAAGGATATTTTCCCGAAAAAGCATTTCTAGGTTCCGGGTTTTCCAGTGGTGTCCTAGGGGACCCACCTCAGTGTTACCCAGACTCTCTACTGCCACCTGGGACTGCTCTTTTCCCCACCTGGGGAGCCTCGCAGAGTGGAACAGTGGTGACGTGAGGGAACAGACGGGGCTCACAGCTGCTGTCTGGGCCCAGCTCTGCTGCCGGCAAACTCCTGGGCTTGGATTGTTTTGACTTGAGTCGCTGAAGCTGAAATATTGAGTCACAACGGCCCTAAACTTCATTACCAGCTCTTAACACAGATTACTAAGGGAAAAAAAAAAGTTGCTTTTAATTGCTTTTTCTGATTAGCATTTCTGGAGAAGAAACTAATGATTAATTACACATCCCTCCTCTCAGCCCCCTTGGCCACAGGGGTCCCAACCCCATGCTACCATAAGAAGGCTCAGGGCCAGAGTGCTTTGCTCCCGAGAGAGGACAGTGAGAACGGAGGCCAAGGGACTGACCGGAGAGAAACCCGAGTGGTTAGCATCTCAGGCCTTGTTCACAGAGGACAAGCGGCACGTGGTGTGACAGGATGACTGACACAGGTGGCCACCCCAGGTTCTGGGGAGGTGGAGCTGCAAGGGCCCATGGGCTGCCTCCTACTTCAGTGTGGTGCCCACTGGGCTTCAGGACTTTCACCTGGCTCAGGTCTACTCTCTGGGCAGATTCCAGAAAGAAAGTGGCCAGGGGTGGCTAGTAGGAGACAGAACAGGAGGCGGCTCTAGGTCTGCAGGAAAAGAGCACATCACAGCCACTGAGCCACCTCTCATGGGTAAACCTTACATTGCTTCTCCACAGAGCCAGCATTTTCTTGCCATGGCTGCTCAGAGGCCACAGGGACTGAGGCAGGACAGAAGGGTCCACAAAACATATTGAACCTTGAAATCCTCTGAAAGCCATGAGTCATTTACCCTTTGGAACAATTGCATCATCACCAGGTGAGGAGAAGCCTCCAGATAGTTCTAGAAGGAGGAGCCCTGGTAGCACAATGATTGAGTGCTTGCCCTGCTAACTGAAAGATTAGCAGTTTGAAACCACCCGATAGCTCTGCAGGAGAAACACCTGGCAATCTGTTGTTTCCATAAAGACTACAGTCAAGCCAACCCCATGGAGCAAGAAAACCATCACACGGGGTCACTATGCGTCAGAATCAGCCTGATGGCATCTAGCAACAACAATTCTAGAAGGGCAGGCATTGCAAGCCTGTTCTAATCCTTCTTCCCTTGGATCTGTATTCGATGCTGCAACCCAGGGGCTTCCTGATGTTGTTGGGAAGACAGGTGACACAAAAGAGTCCCAAGGATGGAGGCCTGTGGCAGGGGCCCCAGGGCAGCAATACCAGGTAGAATTTTGTGCATAGACCAGAAACCAGAAAGATGTCCAGTCCCGTCTCATCCATTCCAAAGGGGCAGCGACTTTGGAGTCCACATATCCTCCGAGCATCACTTCACCCAGGGGTGGCAGGACGCTTGGGCTCCACTCCCATTCAGCCAGCACCTCCCTCTCTTGATCTCCATCCCAGCTGTGAGCCCTGGAGCGGCCAACCTCCCCCATCAGATCAAAGCCCGAGAGGATGGAGTTAGAACTGTCCAGTCCAGTTAGGAGTGAAGGTCATTGATCTAGTGCAGACCGTGGAGGCAGAAAGCAGGAGCACCTCACACGCATGCACAGACGCACCCGCCTGCCCACCCAGACACACCCTACCCCTGGGTGCAGCTCGGTGTTCAATGTCAAAGACACTCCCTCGGAGCAAGGCAGAGGCACCAGCTGCACACTTGGGACATCCCGTCATGTTCAAAAGATGTCACCAGCTCATCCTTCTGCCCCTTCCTGTCGCTGCCCTTTGAGGCCAGGCCTCCAGAGCTTTCCAGGATGGCTGAGCTGGCCCATATGGCTGAGAATATGTTGCCAGTATGGGTAAGTGCTCACTGGGGCCCCAGCAGCTGGCTGTGACAGCTTCACACTTGCTGTAGCAAGACCCCTGGGCTACATAACGGTGCGCAGGGCTGCACAGGGCTTGTGTGGAGGTTACGACATCGCTGGTGGGATGAGGCCTCATCCAGGTGATCTTAGGAACCACAAGAGTGAAGCCTCATATCAGAGGCCTTGAAGAAGGGTACAGTGGCCCAGGTTCAAGTCTGACTGGGGATCCATGATAATTCACATCACTCCAATCCACGTGGAAAGACTGCCAGGATCCCTGCTGCTGGGTCAGGCTGGTGGCTAGGCTGGCCCCGCGGAAACTAGAAGGTCAGAGACAAATCCATTTTTCATTTCTCGAAACTAGTTAACTAAGACTCTGGGCCAGGCAGGTTGCATGGGAAGAAATACACAAAAACTCAGTCTTGAACACATTGATTGCATTTAAAGCCACAGGGAGAGAAACTATGTACATTTCTAGGTCCAACCTCAGACCCAGCACAGAGCCTACAAAACATGAGTGCAAAACATGCTTCCAGGCACAGACCTAGGGCCTAGAGGACAGGGAGCCTGGCAGTCCTGGGCTGCTCCACTGTTGACTATGGAAAACGGTGCCAGATATAAGCTGAGTCATCCCCTGACAAGACGTAGACCAAGAGGCATAGACCCATTCAGGAGCCTGCATTGTGCCCAGGGCAGTGCCTGGTACTGTCGGGTAAGGTGAGGCAGGATAGAAGATACAGGATGACCTTTCAGAAGGCTTGTAATGCCTGGAGTCCTCCTGGGGGCCACTTTTTGGCCCCGCCAACCTATCAGCAAGTCCTGTTAACTCTTCCTCTAAAGCATACCCAAAACAAGACAAAAAAAAAAAAGTTGCCATGGAATCATGGAATCCAACCCACTCATGGTGTCCCCACCTGAGAGTAGAACTATGCTCCACAAGGTTTTCAATGGTCCGTTTTTCAGAAGTCCATCTCCAGGCCTGTCTTCCAAGAAAGCACACCCGGGCCTCTCCACTTCCACCAGGAACTGCCCGCATCTCTCCATTCCTGCCTCCTCCCAGGCCAGGCCCATCATCTCATCCAGCAGCTGAGCAGCAAGCAACCCTCTGACCCCTCAGTTGCCTCTCTTGTGCACTACCTGCAATCCATTGTCTTCCACTCAGCAACCCCCAGTGATGCTTTTTAATTGTGGTAAAAATACACGTAACATAAAATTTGCCATTTTACCCATTTCTAAGTGTGTAATTCTGCGTCATTAGGTACACTCACTGTGTTGTGCAATCATCATTGCATCTATTTCCAGAACTTTTGAATCATCCCAAACAGAAACTCGTCCCTATTAATTAAACAATAACTCCCCATTGCCCCCTTCCTAGCCTGTGGCCACCTCTGCTCTTACTTTCTTACTTTCTGTCTTTCTGCATTTGCCTATTCTAGATATTTCATGTAAGTGGGACCACACAGCACTTGTCCTTTTGCATCTGGTTTATTTCATTCAACATGAAGTTTTTAAGGTTCATTCAGCTTATAACATGTATCACAACTTCATTCCTTTTTTATGGCTCAATAATATTCCATTGATATATATACCACATTGTATTTATCCACTCATCTGTTGATGGACACTTGGGTTGTTTCCACTAGTGATCTTTTAAACATAAAAATCAGATCACATTATACTCCCTGCTTAAATCTTCTAGTGGCTTCCCATTACCCAAAGAATAAAATCCCAGCTTCTTCCTTGGCATACACTGGCCCTTGGCCCCTGGGCCCTGGCCCCTATCTATCTCATGGCCACCTGCTCATCTTTCTGGTCATTGACTATATGGAGTTCATTCCCTCCTTAGGGCCTTAAAACTAGTTGCACTCTTTGCCTGGAATCTTCTTTCCCCTCATCTTCAGATGGCTGTCTCTTTCTGACTTCCAGTCTCAGCTAAATGTCACCTTCTCGGAGGGTTCCCCTGACCATGCATCTACAGAGCCACTCAGCCACTCGCCATCACCTCTCCAATTGTAATTCTCCACACAGCCTATCTGTGGGGGTTTGTTTATTGTCTGCCCCACATCCCAGAACTCCATGAAAGTAGGGGCTGTCTTGTCTACACCATCGCTGATGATAGACAGGCACCAAGCCTCTGTCACTGTTGAATAAATGCACCCAGATCCCCCACAGAGCACATCACAGCCACTGAGCCACCTCTCATGGGCAAAACCTTACATTGCTTCTCATTGCACCTTACATTGCACAGAGTGGTCACAATGAAGGAGACTCTAGGGCATGGAAAGCCTGTGGAGCAGACCCAGCATGGACTCTGGGAGGCGGGACCTGAAACTCTGTGACACCTGCCACAGGAGCCCCCACCTGTGGACACACCCAGTACCTGGAAAAGGCCGAGTGGGTGAGGGGGGTGCCTCAGCACGACATTCCCTCCTGGAGCCCTCAGAGTTCCAGAGCTTCATCACCAAGCTCAAGCCAGCCAATGCCAAGATGTGGAAGTCCCTGTGGACCCGGGAGCCCACACCGAATGCCAGGCACAAAGCCCAGCCGACACGGCCCCTGGGAACCAACAGTGAGTGGAAACTTCAGAAAGGGAAAAACTAATGGGCATGTTTTGCCCGGAGAAAGAAGAAAACACAAAGTCTGCCACTAAGAACAGAAGAGGCAAACATGCAGAAGGGGGCTCTGCAGGCACCAGGCAGCCTGCTCACAGGCAGGGCATAGGACGGGTTCAGGAGGTCCATCCAGAGGCTCCAAGACGCTTGGGTTTGCTTCCAGAACATATGGCCATCAAAGGAAGCAGAGCCAGGCAAGAAGGGCCCAGGAAGGCAGCAAAGAGGGAGAGAAGCCAGCACCAAAAGCAAGCAAGACTTCTGTTCCACCCAACTTATCCTTTTTCAGGCCACCATCCTTACAGACCCACTGCTACTTAGGGGACAACAGCGGCCCATCTTAAGTGTGGACGGACTGATTTCTGAAGCATTCAGGACATCAGGAAGATGTCTCAGCCAGCCCCACGGTAGCCATCAAAGGCCACATTTGCATCAGATTTGTAAATCCCTAGGTTATATCCGGGCTCTCATTGGTGAGGGTGGTTCCTGAGGTGGCATGACTTGTAACGAAGCAGCCTACAGCTTTGCCAACCTCACAAGCCCCCGTGGGCACCAAGGTACCCACCTCTGTAAGTGGTTTCTCCTCACAAGCTCTAAGTCCAGAGTCGCAGAGCCTGGCCTCCGAGGGAGGGGCAGGACATGCCTGCTCATGGTGCTATGGCAAGGGAGAGGGCAGGTGAGCGAGCCAGGGATGTCGACTCCAGCCTTACCGTCCTCAACCAAGCTCCAGGCCCTCAGCCTTGGCCTCTACCCAAGACCTTGCCTACCAACGTATTTACCAATACCAACCTCTCTGAGCTGGTTCCCTCAGGATCTCAAGAGAATACTAAGTAATGACCACTATGTGGTGAGTCACCTGCTGTGTGTCACCTCACCGGCCCAAAGCCTGCCATGTTTGATACCTGCAGGTTAGTATCTGACACCACCACCCATGTACTAGCCATCTCTAGCCTTTTCCTGCCTGAAGAGCCCCAACAAGTCATCTCCAGGCCTGTTCCAGCCACAGATGAGCTCAGAGTTGGGCAGCAGCCTCCGGACACACACATGGGATGGACCTACCATTCTCGAAGATGACGTTTAAATGACTTGATGCTTAGATTCAGGGGGCTTTGAGAGACACGGGCCTCAGTTGAAACCCTTGCATACCCACCACAGAGGGCATTACATGTGGAACCATGGCAATACTGGGTGGGCTCTTACAGGTCAGTGCTTCTAAGCTCTATCTTGCAGGTGGGAAAACCGAGACCCAGAGAGGGCACCAGCAGTGAGATGATGGCAAAGCCAGGACAAAATACAAGTGTCTTAGCTCCAAGCCAGAGGCCCCTTTTCTTGACCCCCTCTCTATTTTTTTCACTTTGGCTTGTGATGCTCAAGCTACCAGCCAGGCCAGAACCCACGAGGAAAGGTGAATCCAGGACCCACACTGTCCTCACTTAAGGAGCACCCCCAAACTGGCCAAGCATGCCTCCCATCCACCCACACTTCCCAGAACAGCTACCTTTGCATTCCAAGAGGCTGAGGTTCAAAGTCCATGCCCACGTGCACTGCTGGAGTGTGGCAGGGTCCCCTTGTCAAGGAGGGGTGGATGGCCGCGGCAGCTGGCAGGACTGGTGGACGGAGAGTTGCCTTCAATCTGGGAGGTCTGTCTGCCTACCCAAATGAGAAAGGGGAACAGAAGATGAGGCTACAAATGGCATCCATAAAGCTGGCCCATGCAGGAGGGCAATGAAGGGGAAGGGCCCTACACCTGGTGCGGTACTTAAACCGTCCACAAGTTCAAAGGCTCTTGGACCCCAAATGCTAATCAGCAGGTGGCATCGTTGTAGTGGTTTGTTGGCTGACCCTGCACCCGACACACCCTTAGCACAATTATTAGCTAATTCCTGCAAGGCTGTAGCACCTAATGAAAGAATCCAGCAGGTAGGAACAAAAATAGGCCAGTCATGTGTCACCCTACGTAACAACAAAGTGATCACACGCAAAGTTTGGCACCCAGGGTGAAAGGTCATCTGACAAGGGAGCAAGTCAGCACAGGAACCAGATCAGAAACCCAGGCAGCAGAACCGACCGACCGTGGGTCTCCCCAGCCCCCCACTCACTCCAGACATCCTCTCAGCCACTCCCAGCTGCTCCCATGACCTCCCAGTGGCCTTATGGGAGTCTCTAAAAATGGAATCAACAGGTGTCATTGCACTGTTGGGTGGGTTTGGTTTCCTCTCTTTTCCTTCTCCTCTCTCCATTTGAGAGCTGTGTGATTTCATGTTATTAAAAAGAAGAGTCCACTCATATGCGCCCTAGAAAGGGGCTGCTGACATGCATCTGCCAGAGGTGTTGGGCCCAAAAACGTGGCCAAAGAAAGTTGGTGCCCTGTTCCTGGCAATCTTTGTGTCAATTTAAGCAAATATTGTGGTGTGTTTCCATGGTGATTCCTGTTTTGAATATCCACTACACTCACTTTTTAAAGGGCTTTTCCTGTTTGCGTTTCAACGTCAAACCTGTAAATATTTTCAGCCTTTTTAGAAAAATGGCACGTGTGCGTGCAAACACAAATACACCCCCTAATCTCACATACAGCCTTCCAGATCCAGAGCCTGAGATTGTGGGAAGATGGGAGTGCGTGCAGGGAGCCCAGAGAGCCCCGGTCGCTCTCACACCCACCCTGCACCGGGGAAGATGGCGGCTGAAATTCCGGTCTTTTCCTTTCCCCTTTGCTGGGACTGCAGCAGCATCCACAGTGGTGGAGTGTTCCGTGTGTGTGAGCGGATCATCCCTGACTCCACTGTGTGGTATGGTGTGGGCAGCTGCCTGGCAGGTTCTCCAACATGGCCCAGCCCTCTAAGGCCCCTGGGCCTCCCTGAAGCACACGAATCCTCCTCTCCTGCTGCCCAAGGTTGGGTGTGAGCCCAAGGGGGAGTTGGCTTTACAGAAAAGGGCTCCGAGCATCATGTCAACCCCCCACCTCTGCTGTGGGGCAATGCCACCGAGACCAGCTCCCTGGGGATGCCATGCAGGATAGAAGGTGACAGTAGTCCCTGGAAAGGGGTTTGGATCGGCCCTGCTCCCACCTCACCCTGTAGCACCATACAGGGTTAACTGCAGGTTTCCTGGTTTCCATGGATTCCTGCCAGGCCCCTAATGTGAGTTTCGTGTGATTTGGGGGAAGTGGATTTCCTTTGTTTTCCAGTTTGGGAATATTTTTTTTCTTTAAAAAAGAGGAAAAAACACTTTAATGGGAACTTCAGGGCCATTGGGAGTCTCACTCCTCTGGGCTCTGACACTCCCTGCCGGCCAGTCCAGAATCTTCTGAGACCTTGTGCAGTCCACCCACCAACAAACAATCTCTGAGCTAGAGGAAGGGATGCCTCAGGACCACCCCGAGCCCCCTGCCCCCAGAACATTCTTCGGTTGGGGTCTGTACTTCAATATTCTATTAGAAAGGCCCCTGACTCACCCAAAAGCCAGTATCTTACTTAAGGCCAATACTCCACCCTTTCCAGCTTTGCAAAGGGACATACACATTTCCCCAGGGCCAAGGTCAAGGAAACACCACCACCTTCCTGACTCCTGGCAAGGAGCTAGAAAGCAGGAGTCTGACCACACACAACTGGTGGAGGATACCAGTGTGTTAGGTCCTGGTCAGAAGCGGGTTCCATTTACAGTGGCAGGGTGTGCTCTAGACCCTGGCGGTGCCCTTTGTCTGGCCCACTGAGCTGAGAGAGGGGCCTGACCCGGGTACAGGTAGTTCTTCAGCTTTGGCACCAAGAACAATTGAATGAAGGGTGTGGCCAGGCCTCCTCCTCAGCCTTCCCCATTCCTGCCATCCCCCAGCCCTGCCAGGGCATGCGGCCTTCCTCCTGGACTGTCCCCAACCAAGTGGCCTGACCCATTTACCAAACCAGAGCACAGGCCTCAGGCCTTCATGGACTGGGGCCCTCCCACAGCATAGAACCCACGGGCCCTGGCAATGCACCAATCCCAGTCTGGAGGTGCAAAGCCCAGAGGGCAGATTTCTCTGACTGGCAGCTTTGGGGGCAAAGAGGTGAGAAGCCATGTGGGGTTACAAGGTGACACTGGGCTGAGAATCAGAAGACATGGGTCTGTGCCCAAGTTTTGTCATTTGGCCTCAGTTTGCCATAGGCCCTTGGACAAGCCACCCAACCTCCTCAAGGCTCTATTTCCTCACTGGGCAAATGGAGATAATGATAACTCCTTCCCTCCTACCTCAAAGGAGGTGGAGCTGTGGAAGGGTATTTTAAACAAGTGCTCCGAAATGCCCTCAACTGTCACCACCCCCTTCTGAGTCTCTTCAAGGTAACCATCTAGAATCTTTCCCAAGAGGGTCCACCGGCCCCTCTACTCTTCTCCACATGCCTCCTTCCTCACACTGGACTACAGTAATTTGTTCACAGGTCTGTCTCTACTGCTGAATTTTTAACGTCTCAAAGGGCAGGAACAAGGTTTAATTATCTCTGGGTCCCCAGCACTTAGCATACCACCTGGCCCCCAGTGGGCAGCGGTAAGTGTTTACAGTAATGAACCAGTCCCAGATTTCGTGTCAGAGTCAAGAGATGAGCCCGGCGCAGTGTCCTCTCGTTCCTCCAACAGACATTCCTTTCCCGATCCTCACACTCCGTTCCGTTCGGTTTCCCAAGCTGCGACCTGCATCATGGTCTCCCCCCTCCTCTGTTAGCGACATGAATTAGTAATGTGCAGGTTCAATGGGACTATTTGGTCACTTGATCCTCCTCGAAATGATTCCACTGAAAATGGATGGAGGTCCTACTATGTGCAAGAAGCATGTTGGGAGCGGGAGGCAATGCCAACAAGGCCTACGTAAGAATGAATAACATTAATTATCAACGACTGAATGCCTCCTACTTGCCAAGCACCAAGCTGAGTGCTGTAACTGTGTGAGCTCGCTGAACCTTCACAACACTCCAAGATAGGGAAGATTATGGCCCCCATTTACAGATTAAGGGGCCAGGCACAGTGATACCAGTGACGTGCTGGTAGAGGCTGGAATGAGGCCGGGACGTGGGGCTGATGGATTCCTAGGCCCACTTCATGTAAAAGCCCCTCCTCCTCTCTGACCCATGATCTCATCAACCACCCACACCCTGTACAATTGCCCCTTGTGAATCTCAGCTCTCCTGCCCTCAACACCAGTCTCTGTCAGATCCCCTAGAGTTGCCAGAAAGCACTTGAAGATCACAACCAGACGAAAGGAAAAGGCATTGCCCAGGCTTGGGCTCTTTGTGGTGATTCCAGCTGGGCTGCAGGTAGGTAACACACCTGGTGAGCAGGCAGGAAACTCTGAGTCTACCTGGTCAAGGGGTCCCAAGCTTAGGTATGACCTCCTGGAGGAAGAACGGGTTGAGCCATCCACAGATAAAGCAGTCACCTGAGAGAAGGCTTTTCTAAGGCCAGGAGGTCCTGTGGAGATGGCATAACTTCCATTTCTTCTCTCCAGACAAAGAGAGAGCTAAGGAGCTTTATTGTGTGTGCATGCACATTGTGTGTGTGTGTGTGTGTGTGTATGTGTTTAAAGATCTCTGCTGCCTCCTCCATGTCAGGACCTCCCACCACAATGAGTATCTATTTGCCTTGGAGGCCAGGGCATGGGAAAAAGGGCCACAGAAAGCCCCTGATTTTCTGGATGAAGGTGCGTTCAGGGAAGGGGTCACCCCTCATCTCCCCAAAGGAGAGAAGATGCTGGGAGGTGGCTGGGGAAAGAGCCACATCCAAAAGGATGAAGGGGTAGAAGATGGGGCCAGGGGAGGGGAGGACAGAGCCCTAATGAGCAGACTTCATAAACCACCCAGAGTGAAAACAAAAACACAGACGTGCACATTGCCCAACTTCAGGCTGTATGGAAAAGCAAAAAAAAAAAAAAAAAAACAATAAAAAAATCCACATCTTAATACAAAAATCCTACATGATGTGTTGTGGCACGAAAGTGTTTTTCACTGCATTTTTCATCTGTGATCTCACACGGCCTACGACGGGTACGCCCAGTGCAGAAGGTATTTGATGGTACACAAAGAGAGCAAACACATACAATGACCCAAAACAAGGCCAGTCAACAGTCAAGTGGGGCCAAGCTAGCCTCTCCTGCTTCAGACGGCCTCTTGGCTCCGTGGATGGGCACCTTTAGATTTCAGAGGGAGAAAGAAATGGGGCAAGAATGCAGCTTGAATAGAAGGAAACACCTACAATTCTGAACTCTCAGAAATCCACACGCAGAACTCATGGTCAGCTGGTCAGGTGGCCCTTCCCTACCTGAGGTGTTGTCCCACTGCCAACAGGAGACAGAGAGGGGCCCAACCTCAGAGGCCCTTCCTGTGTACTACTTGCCCCAAAGTTACTGTCTCCTTTATTTTCCATCCCTCCCCCCTTTTCTAATTGTTGGATGAGTTTATTGAGCCATGTGCCAAAAACAATCAACTCTATAGAGAACAGAGTTATACAAAAAAAGGCGTGTCATTAGAGAGAGAGAGAGAGAGAGACGGATCTCCATGGAAACCACTACCTTTTCAAAGTAGCCTAGGTGAAGCCAGGGCAAGGTGGATGGTGTGGGTGTGGGGAGATGTTCCACCCAGACAGGAGACTGGAAAATGCTGGAGTCGCTGATGACCTGGAGGCAAGGGTGCGAGCACAGGGTGAGGGTCAGGAAGTGGAACCAGGGTCCACACCAGCCAGAGACCACCACGAGGACAGGACTGTTGGGACACACGCATGTACGCAGCACACACACACACACACACACATGTCCCACTCTACCAGACCACTGGGAGACATGTCATAGCAGTTAGGTGTACAGGCTTTGAATCCTGGCTCTGCCACTTACCAGATGACCCTGGCAAATTGCTTTACCTCTCTGTGCCTCAGTTTCCCCCTCACTAGAATGGAGATAATAATAGTTCCTCCCACATAGGGTTATGAGGATTAAATGATTTATTATGCATAGCGTGCCGGGAAAAGTACCTGGCACAGAATATGTGTTATAAGCATTTGTTAAATAAAGTAAAATAAATCAAAAAACCTAAGTGAAAAGAAAGGGGGAAAGGTTTCCAGACTGCCTGAGCATAGGAGAAAAATCCTAAATACAGTTCCTGTTTATTAAGCACTGGGAACCAAGGATTTTAAGGAGCTCTGGTGGTATAGTGCTTATGGCAACTGACTGCTAACCGGAAGATTGGTGGCTCAAAGCCACCAGCCACTCTACGGAAGGAAGACTAGGCAATCTACTTCTGTAGAGATTTACCACCTGGGAAACCCAATGGGGGTCGCTATGAGTCAGAATGGACTCGATGGCAGTGGGTTTGGTTTGGTTTGGTTTACCAAGGATTTTAACACAAGTACATGTGATTGATTATCGCAAGAAACCAAGGAGGGATGTTATTCTCTCAATCTGATAGTTGCAGAGCTAAGACTCAAAGAGAGAAGTGACCTAGCCAAGGTCAATCATCGGCAGCGATTTGAACCCTGGACTGTCTGACATTTAATCACTGCACTGCTTGACAAGGAAAGGGGGAAGCTTAAAGAGGATGGGTTTTTAAGAAGCTCTCTTTCCAGACTAGAGTTTGACTGACACACAGCAGTAGGACCCAAGTTCATTCCCCTCAAACTTACAAAGGAACAAGGTATAAGGAAAAGTGAGTCCCCGGGTAGTGCAAATGGTTAATGCGCTCGACTACTGACCCCCCCACAGGCTGGAGGTTTGAGTTCACCCAGAGATGCCTTGGAAGAAAGTCCTGGCAATCTACTCCCAAAACATCCCCCATTGAAAACTCTATGGAGCACAGTTCTACTCTGACCCACATGGGGTTGTCATGAGTTGGAATCAACTTGATGGCAAATGGAAATAAGAAAAAGATGAAGTGGCCAACAGGCAAGGATGTCCACATTCCTGGGAAGTTCCTGCCCTAGTCCTGACCTCAAAACACCCATCGTGTCCTCTGAACCTTCTCTCAGCCTGGGCTGGCATCTCCAACACCAAGAAGTCCCTTGAAGGAAGACAGCAGCACTTGGGGCCCCCTGCCCCAGCAATAGAGACCCAAAGCCTGGGAAATACCCTATTTCTTGGCCAAGCCTGGTAAATGACCTGACCTTTTGCCTTCCTGGAACTAGGCAGACACCTGGAGAGGATAGGATGTGTCTCTTAATGCAAAACTAGTTCCAGGGAGGCCTGGAGGCGGCACAGCTGTAGTGCAAGGCTACCTATCCTGAGAGGTTTGGTTCTCACCCTCTCGAAGTTGGAGGCCAAGCAGGTTTGGTGGCTCAGCCCTTTTTGCCATCGACCACCCAAACTCATTCAGATATTTCCTCTCTCACTTGCTTTTTTTTAAAAAAATTTAATGTTCTCTATAATTCATCCGTCACAGAAGATAATCGATAGAGCCCGTAATGAAAATCTGAGCCATATTTTATGATCCGCTGCAAGCAGAAAGGGCCACATCAGCAGGTCCGGTCTCCGCTGGCCCTATCTGTCTTGCCCACTGCCCCGGGGACTGCTTCCCCAGCCGGCCCTGCCCACAGTCCTCCACCCAGCGCTCTGCTGACGAGGAAGGTATCCAGCTGGAGGAGAGGCTCAGGCCATAACCCCAGCATCACCCCAGCACCTCAACACCTACTCCACCAAGTCACAGGATGACCACCAGGCATTGCCTGGTCTTCTTGAAGCTGCTCCCATTGGGATACCAAGACCCCCACCCTGGACTCTCACAATCATCTTCAGTCAGAGCTCTTCTGGAAGCCTGAAGACCCTCACTAGGATCTGGAGGCCTGTGTGGACCTTGGGGAATCAAGCTACCTCCTACCATTGTATTCCCCACAGAAGGCCCACCATACTCCCTGGAGGCTGCCTAGGGGCTGCTGGGTAGGGGGCTCCAAAATGTATCTGGGACCCTCTTGTCAGAGGAGGGTGGATCATTATTGTTCATGTTTACAACCTCAAGTCAGTCATTCCTCTCCCTAGTCTCCAGCCCTGTGAGGTGAAGGGTATGGACAAGCCAGCCTGAGAGGAGGCCCTAGGCTCTGTGAGGAACAGCCCGTTCCTGCCAGCCAGGGCTGACTGGAACCCACGGGGGAACACAGAGCCCCTCTCTGAGCCCTGGCACCACCACCAGGAGCCAATTAGCACGTGAGATGCTGTTTCTCCCAGAATCCCTCACTGCCTGGCACTTATCAGAGAGCACCACAGTATGCGTGCTCAGGAAGGGCCATCCTAGTGGACCAATTCGAGGCCAGAAGATGCTGCCACAACCTAGAAATAAAAACTCAAACCAATAAAAACAGTGTGATTTGGCCACATCATGGACTACTATGCAGCCATTAAGAGACATTTACAAAAAGTAAGAAATTGTTAAGTGAAAAAATCAGATGATCACATTATTTAGAATGGTGTCCAGTGGAACTTTCTGCCATGATGAAAATGTTCTATATCTGCTCTGCCCAAAACAGCACTACTAGCCCCATGTGGCTGTTGAACCCTTGAAATGTGGCTAACTAATGTGACTGAGGAACTAAATTTTTAATTTCACTTCATTTTAATTAATTTAAGTTTAAATAGCCATATGTGGCTAGAGGCTACTGTATTAGACAGCATAGGTTTAGGCAGATAATCTCTTCGATGTAAAAATTTTTTTCTTAATAAAAAATTTAAAAGGCTATTATCCCAAGGAAATAGAATAATCATTATTAACTATAATAACAGAAATAATTAATATTTAAGTGTTCTGTGTGCCTGGTTCAGTGCTAAGAGAGTACAGATCATCTTATGACTCCTCACCACCCAACAAATGCATGCAATGCTATCATGACTCCCACTTTATAGATGAAGAAACCAAGGTTCAGAAAAGTTAAGGAACTTACCCAAAGTCACACCACTGGGTGGCAAAACTCCCTAATCTCTGGTGGCGTAATGCCTAAGGCATATGACTAATAACCAGAAGGCTGGCGATTCAAACCCACTAGCCACTCCTTGGAAGGAAGACTGGGCAATCTACTTCCAAGAGATAGTGCCTTGGAAACCCAAGGAGGGGTTGCTATGAGTCAGGATTGACTCGACAGTAGTCAGTTTGGGTTTGGGTTAAGTCATTGAGTGGCGTTCTGGTGGCATAGTGCCTAATGCATTTGACTGCTAGTAAGAAGGCTGGCGGTTCAAACCCACCAGCCACTCCTCGGAAGGAAGATTGGGCAACCTATTTCCATAGTGATACCGCCTCAGAAACCCAAGGAGGGGGTCGCTGTGAGTCAGATCCGAGTCAACGGCAATGAGTTAGTTAGAGTTAGTATGTCCTTGGGTGGTACAAATGGTTTGCACTCAACTATTAACCTCTGGTGGTGTAGTGCCTAAAGCATTTGACTGCTAACCAGAAGGTTGGCAGTTCAAACCCATCAGCCACTCGTCAGAAGGAACATTGGGCAATCTATTTCTGTAGAGACGCCGCTTTGGAAACTCAAGGAGGGGTCTATGTGTTGAATTGACTGGATGGCAGTGAGTTTGGTTTGCTTTTGATTAGCCTACAGTTTGGTGGTGTGAACCCACCCAGAAGCTCTGCAGAAGAAAGACCTGGTGAGCTGTTTCTGCAAAGATTGCAGCCAATAAAACTCCATGGAGCAGTTCTATTCTGCATACATGGCATCAGCGTGAGTCGGGGACAACCCAATGGCAGTTAATAACAACAGCAATCTATACTTCCAAAATTATTTTCTTCACACTGTTTTGAATTTTTCAATGAGCCACGAGTATGATTTAGAATCCAGAGAAATAATATTTTTTAAAAAGACCTTAAAAAGGAGTGATTGCTTTTTCCCCAGGGCCACAGTGCACCTCTGGGGAGGGTCCTGGAGCCCAGGGCTGACCGGCCTCCCAGCTGGTGGAGGGAGGAAGGATCCAGCAGCAGGGGCACTGATCCCCTGGGTCTCACACGCTCCCACTGCCCAGATGAACGCATCCAGGCGGCCGAGAGCCCGGGGATGATGCTGGGCCTTGGACTCCCCAGCAGCGCAGCTTCCAGCAGGATCTAGTTTCCTCCCAGCCCCACCCTGGATTCAGTTCCTGACAGGTTTCTCAGCAGTTTTGCAATCTTCCCTCAGATCTACATCTTAAAGAAGGCAGCAGGCCATGGGGCAGTCTGCAAAGGAAAACACACCTTGGACCACCCTTTCGACCACCTTCTAGAAGCACCAATATGCCTAGGGAAGCCAGGAGCTTGGGGTCAGCAACTCAAGTCCCAGGACACAGCATCTGGCTTCTGTGTCATTGTTTTTCTGTGGATGGACAGACAGCACTCCCATTCACCACCATTTCAGAACAAGAAGGACAAGGGAACCCCCACCAAAGGGTCCATGGTGGAAGAAGAACCACAGCAGGTACTGAGCCCAGCTACAGATGCAATCAGGGAAGATTCCAGGCCCATCTTTCTTTTTTTTTCCACAGCACTAACTTGTAGGGGAGGGGCAGGGAGGGAGTGACTACCCCATTTGATCTGGTTTCCATTTCAGCATTTTTTTTTTCCCCCTGAGAGACGCAGATTGTTCTGGTTCAGGGAGGCGGGGGCAGGATAAATGTCCAAATGTCCTTACTTGGAGGTTTGTTTTATTTTTATTATTATTATTGTTATTATGGATTTTTGGTTCCCCACTGTCTGCAGTTCTCTGTCATTTGCAATCTCCCTTAAGTTCCCCTTAGCTTTATATATTTATTTTTTGGGTTGGTTTCAGGTGCTTCTAGTTTATCAAACAATCAGCCCTGTGAGGTATGGCTGGGTGTTTCCAGAAATTACATCACAAAAAATCATGCAATTAAAGTGTAAGGGAAAAAAAAACATAGCTGTTGCTTAATTTTGTATTTTAATTAGCGACTTATTGTAAACGTAGACTTTTAAAATGGAGGCGCCTTAGCAAAGCCAGTAAACAAGTTTTTCTAATGAATTAATTTCACCTCTTCCCTCCTCCTCCTCCTCTTCTTCCTCCTGGCCAGCCCAACTGTCATCCTCTGAAGTTCTCTGTCTACTTTTTTCTAGTCTCCTTCTTGATCCTTGCCCAATATATATGAGAAAAAGAATACCACCCAAAATAAAATGACACTCAGGACTCCCACAGGACTTCTGGCTTAGAGAACCACCAAGGAAGTCTTGATTGGGGGTGTAAGTGGCTGAGGACGTGACCTGAATTCTCCCCTTGAGCCCCGTGCCCTGTTCCCAGTCCTGTTCCACTGTTCCACTGCTGCCAAGCCCCTCTTGGCTGGGTCCCAGACGTCCCTCTGCTCCTGTCAAGGTACTAATTTCAGGAAGGGAGCAAGAGAAAAGCCCAGTGCAGTGCTGACTGCCAAGACAACAGCTGGAGTATGGAGACGTATGACGCCCGGAGCCCAGGCAAGAACAAAGTGAGGAGACCTGGAGAGAGAGGGAGGCTAGGGCGGTTGTGAAACCTGGTTGCCCAGAAGAAGGAGGAGAAGGGGCATGAGAGTGAGAAAGAAGAGGGAAACCCATAGCCAGGGAAAAGGAATCTGAAATGAGAAAGGGTTGTCCAGATTAAATGGCAGCTGGGAGAAGGAACACAACCAACGGATAGAGGCATCCCCAGAAAGGGTGATTCAAGGCCACCACCACTGGTCTAGCTGCCACCATTAATCTAGCCTCTACTATTAGTCAAGCT
>NW_006921681.1:7665082-7785308 GCF_000298275.1 Orycteropus afer afer
AGAAACCTCATAGCTTAGTGGACAGGGGAGATGAGGCTGATTTGCCTCGTTTTTGCTTTCAGACTAATTTCTGGAAAGAAGGCAGAGCTTCCCTGCTCTCTGTTCAGTCCTGGTGTTATAAGAATGGCAGCTAAGTGTCAGATTGTCCTACAAATGAGAAGGACCCTGGAAGCTTCCTCTGCCCCACATCAAGAATAGCTAGCACTTGGTGCCTCAATGGCTCTCTTCACTGGGGAGCAAGTGAGCCTTCCCAGGACCCCAGAAGCTAGGCCAGCTGAAAAAGCCAACACAACACACTGGAGAAAAGCAGATTGGCTTGAGGGACCCTCTCTTTGGGGGAACCAGGGTAGTTATTGTAGTGAGCGTGTAGCCCTATGTGGGCCATCTTTAGTTTGAGTCTAAAGAATCTAATGGCAGGCTCTAGGAGGACAGTCATTTCCCATTTTGGACCATCTTCAAGTCAGAATCTTACTTGCCTTGGACACTAAACCCAATCTAGGATCCCCCCACATGACAGCTGGTAATCTCCTGATCATGGCGGTTGCCAAGAAGTCTCTAGAATACTTGGTGGCAGAATCCTAGCCCCTACACATAAGATTCCCAGAGAAAGGAAGGAGAAGAAGAAAAAGGAAAACTCCAAAGGAAGGGGGAGAGGAAGGGGCTGGGCACTGTGTCATCACACGCCGGTGGGAACCCAGACCCAACCCCACAACAGATTCTGGTAGGTTCAGCTTCAATCAGAAAGGAAAGCTCCCATCAAACGTAGACTGGGCAGGGATGTGGGCACTGAGATTAGTAATTTGGAAAACCATCTGAGAAACCTGGCCCTGGGAAGACAGCAACAGGATTTAATACCTTATCCTGGCTGTCTGGTAAACACCCTGAGCCATCCCCATTCTCCGTTAGGCAGCCTCCGATCCTCAGGTGTGCCGGCGACGGGCAGGTAGAGGCAAACGTGGGCAGAGACAGGAAGGGAGGGAGTGTAGCCTGGGAGAAGGGGGTGGGGAGTAGCTGGCCTGGGAGGAGAGGATGGGTGGCGGCCAAGCCAGACAGTCAATGAGACAGCTGACAGGTGCAGGAAAGGGGGGGCGAGAGAGGAGAAAGGTGAGCCAGGGGCGGAATGCTGGGGATGCTGTTGTCACATCCCGCTGGGCAGGCTGAGAGGAAGGGTCAGCAGCTCTGGGCAAAAGATCTAGGAATTCATAGGTAGAGGTAAGTATTGATGTGGGTGAAGAGAAGGGCAATGTACCAAATGTGAGTGATCAACATGATGGCACTGAGGAAGAGGAAGACATAGAGAAGTACATGGGAGGTACAGACAACAAAGATGAACCCTTTAGCACATACACCACTGCATTGTCAGTGAAGGCAAACATGGGTATACGGGTGGATAGATGAGTGGACAGGCTGAACTATTAGGTATGTCTATGAAGCGGGGAGTGTACCCAAGACCATGTACAGGGTTGGCAGACAATGATCCTATAAGTGTATTTGTATAATCTGTAAGAATTCCCAGGTGTATAGTAGAGCTGACAAGGGACAAGGTTGTAGTCACTTCTTGGTCACAGCCAGTTACCCAGAGTGACCGAGTAGTTGAACCGGTAGGTTCAGGACTATAGTCGCAAGGGACATCAAGCTCAATTGGCATAACATACTACACAAAACATTGTTCCACCTCCTACTTAGATGAGTAGCAACTGGGATCTTAAAAGCTTGCAAGCAGCCATCTAGACACAACGATGGGTCTCTCCTTGTCCAGAGCAAAGAAGAATGAAGAAACCCAAAGATTCATGGAAACAATTAGTCCTAGCGACTGGTACACCATGCAATCCACAGCTGATATGACTATGAGACCAGAAGAACTAGATGGTGCCCAGCTACTACTGTCAATCACTCGGAGGGGGATCTATGTAGGAGATCCTGCACAGAGAGGGAGAACAATGTGGGAGAAAACTCAAAATCACTTGGGGAAAAAAAAGGGGGGGACCAGGTTTGCTGGTCTGATAGAGCCTGGTGGAACCCCTGACACTAGGGCCCCTAGCTGCCCTTCAGGTCTGGAATTGAACCCACACCTGTGGCTTCCAGCCAAATAAAAGACAGGCATATGAGTTGAACATTTACCTGAGGTAGATACACTCCTTGGAGAGAACAATCATGGGAGAATAGAAGGGCTGTTTATGCAAAGAGAGACAGGTCAGGGAGCAGGAGTGCATGGAGGGATGGACACAGGGAAGAGGTAACTAGCAGGAGGAAGTGGGAGGGGAGCTGTTGCATTGGGGTAAATTGTAGTCAATGTCATGAGACAAAGTGTGTGTGAACTGTTGTACGTGAATTTGCTCTGTAAATTTTCACCCAAATCACACACACACACAAAATATATCTAGAAATTCTGAGCAACTTTTCTTCCAATTAAAGCAGATACTCATGGGTAAGGGGAGCTAAGGACCAGGCAACAGTCTCCCCCAAACCAAACAGGACACAGCAGTGGGTAAGGGTCCACCTTCCAGGGCTGACTATGCTCCTCGCCCCAACATCCACTTGTTGTTGTTGCTGCCACTGATTTGGCCCCCAACTCAGAGCAACCCCATGGACAGTACAACAAAATGCTGCCTGCCCTGTGCCCCTCCCATGATTGGCTGGGGAATGGACCATTGTGATCCACAGGGTTTTCACTGGCTGATTTTAGGAAGTAGGTCTTCCTAGTCTGTCTTAGTCAGGAAGCTCTGCTGAAGCCTGTTTAGCATAACAGTAGCACGCGTGCACACACACACACACACATATACACACGCCTCCACTGACAGATGGGGAATGGCTGTTAACAAGGTGCATTGGCCAGTAATTGAATCCAGGTCTCCATGCAGGAGACCTGGAAGGTGAGACTTCTCTCTCTCTCACACACACACACACACACACACACACACACGTGCCTAAAAGAAAGCCAGTTCCATCGAAATGAAGCTTCCTCTTATTCCAGGGTGACGCTAGTGCATGAAACCAAGTGTTGGGATAAAGCTGGGAGGGCAGGGAAATGATGGGGAGCCCTAGAGCTTCTTAGAGGGTCCCTAGCTCTGTCCTGGAGGTTTCTTGGGGCAGTCAAGGCAAACCACCTCCACTCTGATCGCAGCACAGGGGTCAAGTGTAAGAGCATTTGCAGGTGCTATGCAGAGGGCAGGCTCCTAGTGCCACCGCCACCACCAGGCCCAAGCGGGCACACCACTAATCCTCTTTTTCCATTTCTGCCTGCTCTTTGATGTAATTACAGTTTTTGACTGCAACCCACCCAGAGTGGTACCTCTGTGCCTAATGCACTGTCTAAATCCTTGAGAACACAGCGGCTACCTCCCCACACTCACACAGAATCAGAAACTATTTCAAAAGGTAAAAGATGCACCACTTTGTAGTCTCTGGCTTCTTTCGGCAGCACTCACAACCCTGCCCTGGCCCTGGCCACCTCCACCTGTTCAGGTCCTTCCTCTCTATCTCCTCAGCTACCAGCCCAGAGCCACCAGGGCTTCCTATGTCCCCAGCTGCTGGGAAGAAGAGACTTCAGGCCTATTATGGGACTGGGTTTAGAGTCCCTGCTGCCAATCCTACAACCTCTGAAAATCCCATCCATAGTCCCTTAGTCCAAAGAGAAGAGCAGAAGCCGAGATGGAGAATTTTCCTGTTCCAGCAATAACCAGCAGGAGCACTGGCACTGCTGTTTGAGGCCAGTCTGACCCTCCAGCTATTTCTCACCACCTGAGTCAGTGCAGACCCCTCTACTCCAAACATGACCCTGTAGGTCCTGGAGGAGCCATCAGTGCCCACCTTCCTCTGCCTCAGTGCCACGTTCCCTGCAGCAGACAAGCAGAGTCACCACATCCCAGCGCTGACACTTTCTGCAGTCAGGGGAATCCTCTCATGTCTCCTGCAACCGTTTCTGCTCCAGCTTCTCTTCAGAATCTCTCCTCCAATTTATCAACTCTGGCCTTGCCAATATCAACAGTTTGAATCATGCATTAAACACACACAACACACTTGAAGAGAGAGAACACACTGGGGGAAAAAAAAAACAACTCCACACCAGCTAGGGTTAGGGTTGGAAACGAGCAACACCAGCTCCCTGTTTCCCCCGCACCAGGCAGGCAGCCAGAGAACCCTGGGCAGTACAACACACAGCCGGCTTCAGCAGACATTAGGACACTTGTTCGGCTCCCTACCTTTTGGAAGCTGGTCCCCTAGTACATTGCTTTGGGCCATGGCTGCTGATAATTTTTAAGAGATAAACAAACCGGTTTGGATAAAACAAGAACCAACCTGAATTCTTCACCCAAAACTCAAACTGAAACTCTCCTACCACCCTTCCTCCCCTTCTGCATCCACCCAAGTCATCACCCCTCTCTACTCCATCCAGCTCCCCAAAATTCAGACAACTTGATTTTTTAAAAAATCAGTTCTCTAGAATTCTCCTGCATAGCCACCACCATGGGACCATCTGGCACAAGGGGAAGGAAGGGATGCTGGCTTATTGAAAGTCTCACTCCCAGTTTCTCAAGTACGCCTGGGTTGTCAGGAAGAATGAAGGGGAGGAAGTCTGGGAAGCTCTGAGGGCTGGCTCCTGGCCTGGCCTTTTTCCCTGGCTCCTTTGAGGCTCAGGGTCTTCCCTGCATATTCCTTTTCCTCCCCTCAATCTTCAGATCCTGTAAAAGGGCTTGTGTGGGGTCATATGCCTGACCTACACGCCCTTTCCAGAAACAGAGGGAAGACGTTCAGTTTTCCTTGGGAGTCCACTGGGTAAATCAAGGCCCAATGTTAGGACAGCAAGGAGGCCAAAAGGCCAAGGGGAAGGAAGTAGCCCTGGGGTGTAAGGCCACCTGTGCCTGCCTGCCCTCCTGTGTGTGACCTGCCCACAGCCACACACAGTCATTCCTGCCTGGCTTACCCTCACCCACCACACCATCCTACCTAATCAGGCCCCCAAGTGCCCCAGCTGTGTAGAGCTTACTGCTCTCTGCCCTGAGTTCGCCTGGAACCTCTGCCAGGCCTCCGCCTCCCAGTCCCCATCAGTGGGGTCTGCTTGGTCCCTGTAGCTAATTTACACCCGTCAGGGTTTAAAATAGCAGAGGCATAAATGAAAAGTCCAATTTCTTCAAATTTGCATTGTAAAACCATCCTTCAACTTCCTTGAAATAAATTTTACTATTTTATTAGTGCAAACAAAATGGTAATAAAACACTAATACAGCGCCTTGTATCCAGGGGAAGAGCTAAAATTAACATAGAGCGAGCAGTGTTTGCTATTACATTCAATTACCTTTTTACTTGAGATTTACATTCTCATCCCCTTAATCTCCATAGTAGTGGGTTCAACATCATGCTTGCGCACAGGCCGGCAGGCGCCCAGGCTTTGCCCTTCTGGAGCCCCCACAGCTGGAAGCCAGGCTTCCTACACAGATGGTGCACACCCCGGGTACCACACCCACCCTTTTCGCCACTGCTGCCTCTTGTCATAGGGTCCCATTCTCACCCTGCTCATAATATCCTCACGTATCAGCCTCTCCACACTCAGCAAGTTCAAAGCAAAGGGCTGTGACATGGGCCGCTTTGAGACAAACAGCGATCAAGAGCAGGTGTACAGGGTAGGGGCAGGGGGCATAGCTCCTGGAGGCTGTAAAGGCCTTCCTGGTGGAAGATGAGGTGACGAGCTCATGGGAGCCCTGAGGAAACTGGCACCTCTGGTTTGACAGGTTGCAGAGGGTTTGCTGCACAGGCAAAGCTTGGGCTACGGACTGTGGCAGCAAGCTGGAGCCATGCTGAAGTGCAAAGGGACTCAGAAACCACTGGTCCTGCCTCTCTCTCTGCAGATGGCAAAGTACTCAAAGTCTTGGGAAGTGGCTGCTTGTCAGTAGCACAGGTGCACAGAGAGAAACACACACACACACACACACACACGCACACCCTGCCCCATCTCACCATCTTCTTTCATCAACAAAGACTCATTGTCTTTGAGTCAATTCTGATTCATGATGTCCCATGTGTTATCAAGTAGCACTGTGCTCCTTAGAGTTTTTTGGCTGTAATTATTCAGAAGCAGATCACCAGGCCTTTCTTCCATGGTGCTGCTGGATGGATGTGAACTGCCAACTTTCAGGGTGGTAAAACCAAAAAACAAACCTGCTGCTCTAGAGTCACTTCTGACTCATAGTGACCCTACAGGACAGAGTAGAACTGCTCCGTAGGGTTTCCAAAGCTTAGGGAAGCAGACTGCCACATCCTTCTCCCATGGAGTGACTGATGGTTTGAACTGCCAACCTTTCGGCTAGCAGCCAAGCACTTAACCACTACAAACTGTTCGCACCACCTAGGGACCTTCTTCATCAACAGAGAGAGAAGATCCCTAAAACCAGAGGACCCGTCATGCCAACGGTGGCCACGAAGCAGTAGGACCCCCTTTCCTCCTCCCCACCCCCGAAAGTAGAGACAGACATGGTTCCATATATGAAATTGGTCAGCCCTCCCCTGGGTCATGGGAGATGACCACATTTCCAAGTAGCCCCTGGTTCCAAATCTGTCACTAGTCAGACCTTGACCCTCCTCTCCTTGGGTCTCAGTTTCTTCATTTGTAAAATGGGGCAATAATCCCTGAGCCACTTTCTTCATGGGAGTTGTCCTAATGACTGAGAGATCAGGAAGGTGCTAAGGCCCACATAAGCCTCAGAGCTCAGCCGAGGATCCATTCCCAAGGGGTCACTAGTCCAGGAAGAGAAGCAGAAGCTCCAGAAGACAAAGGGGTAGGACTCTGACAGGGTTCCAGGGCCTGAGCCCATCAAGAGCCATACACAGCGGCGTCCAAATTCATTCTGGGCCATTAACCCCTTCAACACATAAACCTCCTTTCTCTTATTGGTTAAGCCACTGCCAAAGAGAAGATCCTGAATTATCCGCACAAACTTTTCCAAAGGAAGAATCACCAATAATCCTGGGATCTAGGCCACCTCATGTCTCACTCGAAAAGCCAAGTTGGGGCAGGGGAGAAGATGACACATGGAAAAACAGATTGAACGTTCCTCCCCCTATAAACTTTACTCTCCCTGCCTATTAATTTAAAGACAACAACAACAAAAACAGAGGCCATCAAGTCAATTCTAACTCATAGTGACCCCGTGTGTGTCAGAGTTGAACTGCAATCCACAGGGTTTTCAGTGGCTGATTTTTTGGAAGTAGACAGCCAAGCCTTTCTTCCAAGGTACCTTTGAGTAGATTCGAACCTCCAGCCTTCTGGTTAGCAGCCTAGTTTGCACCACCCAGGGACTCCATCTGTCTATTACAACCAGGAAAGAAGTGACTAAGACTAAAGGGGATACACACACACGCACACACACACATTCCCAAAGTCTTCCTGCCAGTTTGTCCTCATCCCTGATCCACACGGAATTCTGAGTCCCACTAGCAGAGAGCAGCTTCTGGGACACTAAACCAAAAAAAAAAAAAACCCAAACTCACTGCCATAGAGTCTAGTCCAACTCATAGTGACCCCTTCTTGGGTTTCCGACATGGTATCTCTATGGAAGTAGGTTGCCCAATCTTCCTTCTGAGGAGTGGCTGGTGGGTTTGAACTGCCAGACTTCTGGTTAGCAGTCAAGTGTCCTCTGGGACACCAGTAGGCAAGAATCTTCCTTGACCCAAGCAGAAGTGAGAGTAAAAGCTGCAGGCAGTTGGGCACTATTGACCAGAACAGCCAAACGTAACACAGAGTTCACAGACCAACCTGGCTGTCCTTGCTCCCAGCCTGGTCACTGGTTCCAACCCTGCCTTTCTGGCTGCCTCCACTCCCACCCCATCCCACTGTGGCTTGGAGGAGAACCTCACCAAAATAGCTGGGAGGTTCCACAAATCAAAGGCAAAACCTCATTCCAGGAGCAAAAGAAGCAACCTGAAGACAAAACCTGAGGACTTTTATTTGGTTCCGACTGGTCCTTGGCATTTCTTCCCTCATTTTCTCTCCCCACGAAAGAAACAAAAGAAAGTGTGTTGCTGAGGTGCAAATGTTTCTTGGGCCTTGTCCGAGTTCTACCTGTTTTTCTTTTCCTTTCTGTCTCCCCCCCGCCCCCATCCTGCCTTCTCTGCCTCCCCACCTTGAATAAATAAAGCACCCAGAGCTGGCACCGGCTGGTAAGGAAAGTACAAACTATCTCAGAATTTTATAATTTTTTTTTTTTTAACATTCTGGCCTAGAGTTTTGGGCAAAGGACAAAAGCTATTGTTGAACAGCACAACACGAACATCTGAGTCACCGATACGCCTTGGCTTCTGGGGATCTCATAGGTTTCTGCGGCTGGCACAGGCAGTGAGCTCAGCACCCTGCGGGGGCCGTGGGTGCAGGCGCCCTCTCACCTGGCGCTGCCCCGCCCCCTCCTCCTCACCAGGCCTCTGCACTGGGCGGACACGTTCGCTTTGTTGGTTTTTAATCACAGGGGGGAGTTTAAATAAAATGTTGTGAAATAAAAAACAAATCACCAACGTCCACCACCTTAACACTGTAATTTTCATTTGGGAGGATTACCTTTTGAGCTTTGTCCATAAGCACTTGTATTTTTATATAGTTTCCACTGTGACATTCATAAAAATTGGCTTTTTTTTTTTTTTTTTTGCTTATCTTTTTTTTTGTTGTTCTCTTCAGTCCTATAATAAACAATTTCTCCATGTTTCAAAATCATCTTCAAGATCTGTATTTGTCTAGGTGACATGGTATGTATTCCACCATGTTATTCTTGGGCGAGATGGGGAGAGGGGGTTGGGGGAGTTCTCTTCTTGAATGGAATCATTTATCCACATGATTCAAGCCAAGGTGGGGGTTTTGCCTGAGTGATCCAGATCACCTTGGGAGTGGGACTTGGACCTGGAAAGTGGACATGGAGGACAGGCAGAGGTTCCACCAAAATCTGACCTATCCTGTGCCTGGCCATGAACACCCCGCCCTGGTGCCCAGAAAGACGTTGGCTCCGGCAATGGGCTTCATCCTTACACTGACCTTCACTCCCCACAAAGTGCACTTCCTCTTTATAAAGCGCCCTGGCAGCAAAAGGCCCATGACAACACTCTGCGCTCCGTTTTTATATCTGAATATCTCAAAGCACTTAGCAAAGACTTTCATTTTCTCATTACCCCAAGGAGAGGAGGTCATTCGGGAAAATGGTACAAATATTCCCATTTGTCAAAAGCAAGAAGGAAGTGAGTTAAAAGGAAAATTCTGCCACTTAACTGAGCAAAACCAGCCCAGGAACGGACACAAGGGTCTCGCCCGCCTCTCCATTCACCGAGTTTGCTTTATCCAAGCAATTTGGGGAGCTTCATTATCAGAAATATGGCGCTGGGCCACTACCAGGGTTCCATTTTGTCTGAGAATCAACACTCCCTAGTGGTTCCAGTCCAGGAGGGTCTCCCACCTCATCCTGGTCATCAACCAAAGTCATATTCTCTCATGATTATAATTACATAAATGTATATGAATACGTATGTAGAGTCACCAAAGGGGAAAACACTAGAAGAAAATATAATAAATATCAAACCACCCTGTGTCATACCATGAAGTTCTAGGTGGTATTTATTTCCTTTTATCTATTTTCAAAAACTGTTTAAAAACTATGCATTTCTAGTGCATGGGGAAAAGGATATGCTCCAGAGTCCATCAACCTGCGTCCCAATTCGGCTCTCTTTTAACTTGCTGTGCGAGCTAAGGTAAGTTACTTAACCTCTCTGAACTTTATTTCCTGACTGGTACAAAGGGACTCAAATCACTACCTGCCTTGTGTCCTTCAATCCCACAAAAAAGTCACAGCACGGCATCTGACACACAAACGGTGCTCAGTAAATGTCTGTTTCCTTCCTCTTTTAATTCAATAAAAATATAAAATCAACTCCACTTGCTGGCTGTCCCTTGGCAATAAAAGCAGGACCCCTCACCAGCAACCTCTCCTAAGTTCCTCCATATCCCCGCCCCCCCCCCCCCCCCCAGCAAGATCCCAGCACACAGACCTCAGGATGCTGGCCCAGGCTTGCCTCTGACTCACCTGCAAGTTGAGGAGGGGGCTCTAGAATGAGAGAACAGGCCCCTCCTCTGGCCTCCTCCAGCAGCAGTGAGTGCCCAGGCGAGCCTCTCCAGGCAGCAGAAAGGCCTCGTGCAGCAACTCAGAGGACACGCAGCTCAATCCCTGGGTTTGCACCTTCCTGGCAGCTACCCTCTAGGAACAGGTGCCAGGCAGCAAAGGCCACCTGCACCTGGGGAAGGGCAAGGGCCACACTCCCGTCTGCCAGGAAGGCAAAGGAGAACGAAGATGGCGGCCTGTGCCTGGGCGTCAACTCCTCCCTAGGCCAGGAAGTCCAGGCCAGCCTAAGAGCTATCACCTAGGGACCCAAGGGCCCAGCCCTGGGCATCACATGCCTCCCCCGCACTCCCACAGTGGCTGAGGTTCCAGTCTGGCTTCTGGGGTCCTGGTACCTGAACACAGGGACAGGACTAAGTCCTCTGCGGTCCTGATCCAGGTGGGAAGGGAAGTGCAGGGAGAATAACAGTACAGGTATCGCCCACTTTTCAAAAGTTCGCTTTACACCACTTCACTTTTACCAAAGACCTTTATTAGCACTTGTTTTCGCAACCTAAAGAAATCCCAAGAGGATTTTCAGTTTTATGAAAAAAAGGCAAAGACAGTGTTTAGTGTTTTTCTGCAATGATCCATTGCAGAGGCAGCAGGCACCCAGAGCAACAAGAGTGGCGTCACCAAGCTCCCTCCCTGGGAACCACACTCAGCATCTCAGCATCAAGCCACCATAGCTTTGAACTGTGTCTGTGGACACTGTATGTGTTATTTTTGGTTTTGTGTGTTATTTGGGATGATTTGGTAGGTTATCTTTTGGTTCTGGGAACACTCAAAGAGTTTCCCATATGAAGTGATGGCAATTGCTTCTTCCGTTTACACCATTTCGGCTAACGAAATGTTTCATAGGAATGATCTGTTTTTAGAGAGCAGGAGAAACCTGTAGTGATAATAGCTACCCTTTGTTACCGTGAAGGAGCTCTGGTGGTGTAGTGGTTAAAGTATTTGGCTGCCAACCAAAAGGTCGGTGGTTTGCCTGCTCCATGGAAGAACGATGAGGCGTCTGCTTCCATAAAGATTTATAGCCTTGGAAACCCAATGGGAGTTGCTGTGAGTCGGAATTGACTCAATAGCAGTGAGTTTGGCTTGGTTTGGTTTAGTTTGTTACCGTGTACCAGATTGTGTGCTAAGTAAGAGACTTACTGGCATCATTTCATGTAATCTTCACAGCAACCCCTTTCACAAATGAGAAAAGTGAGGCTCAGAAGAGTTAGTGATGGGTCCAAGGTCACATTGCTAATAAACGAGGGACCAGGGATTTGAACCTGTGCACTTAACCACTATTATATGGTGTCTCTTGGTGGCAGCTATTCTCCACTATAGCTCCTGAAGCAGCCAGACTCTGCCAGGCCTTTTCCAGAACAGGCCCCTGAGAAGCAGCCCCAGCCAGCAGGGAAGACATACACTCCAAAGGGGCAGGCAATCATTCTGCCATGAGTGCTTCTCCTTGCCTCTTACCCCCCAGGAACAGGAGAGACCCCACATCACCACTCAGAGAAGGTGTCAGGCTTGAAATATGCCATTTTATAAAAGTGGGTAGTGACTGGAAGGACAGCTGCAAGGTGGCAGTATTTCCCTCCCCAGCCCTCTTGAGAATACTTAAAGGCGGGGGGCGGGAGGAGGTCTTAGGAGTCCCTATGTGGTGCAAGTGGTTAAGTGCTGGGCTATTAACTGAAAGACTGGCGGTTCAAATCCACTGAGAGGCACCTCAGAAGAAAGGGCTGACAGTCTGCTCCCAAAAGGCCACACAACCTCGAAAACCCTATATGTTCTGCTCTGACACATACACCACGAGTTGGAGCCAACTTGACAGCATCTGGTGAGGTCATTACCAAGGACCGTTCAAGTCACTCCATTGAATGATTTACTGCTATGGATATGGTAGACAGGGGAATTATGGGTGGCAGGGCAGGGCCCTTGGCATACATGAACCTTCCAAACTGCAAGCTTTCTTTGCAAACCAGGAATGTTGCCAGCCCCAAATGGTACAACCTGTCTTTTCAAATTGAAATATAGGTCTCTTATGGGAAGCTGGACATGGGGAGGACACTAGACAAGGCCCCTGTAACATGGGCCACCAGCTCCCCCATTGCCAGAGAGGAGGTCCTGGGGCCCAGCAACAGATCCTGTGAAAGCTGGTGGAGCCCAGCAGGGTGGGGGCCGGGTGGGTCACAGGGGCAGACAGTCTCCAATCGTGCTGAGCACAGCACATTGCTTCATTCAGGAACTGTAAAATGTACAGCTGGGTCTAGAGTTGATTCAGCCCTTAACTCATTCGGGATCGCTGGCAGAGCCACCGAGGCGGCAGGTGTGAGGGAGATGGAGGGGTGGCAACCTGGGGCAGAGGGTACGGCTGGGCAGACCCCTGCTGATAATGTTGATGGACACAAAAAGAAATCATCATTCTTTGCAAAATCCCTCTAGAAACCAAATAAGAATTGGGAGTTTAAGGAGGGATGAGTGTGTGTGTATGAGTTGTTTGTGTGTGTGTGTGTGTGTGTGTGTGTGTGTGTGTAGAGGGGCTAGCTTGTTTGTACCCACTGCCAAATTCTCATTTAGTGTCAGCTCTAATCCATTCGGAACTTCTCACTGACTCAATTGCCTTTTCACGGGGAAAGGAGCCTGCACAATGCAGGGGACTTTTCAGCTCCACATTAGCACACAGGGCACTGGGCAATGTCCGAAATGAACACACAGAGGCCACCGAACCCACCCCCAAACAACCCGGCCAGCCCTGCCAGGCCACATCTGCTCTCCCCTATACTAATACTTTGAATTGTTTTTCAAATATGGTTTGGCCAGTGGAAGAGCCTGTGCGTGTGTATGCATATGTGCACACATATGGGTGTGCTTATACATGTGTTGGGGGCTCAAGGAGGGGTAGAGGCTCTAACTCACAAAAATCAGTTCATCACTGCAGAAAGTTTTATTGGACAGCTTCCCTAAGAGTAACAGACAGTGATAGAAATGGGGGCTGAGTATTGAGGATATTCCTAGATGCCAAATAAGGCATCTACAAGCGTTAATTCTGGGCAGATCCAAGTCTTTTTTTTTTCCCCCCCCAAAGGGAGGAGAGCTGGGAAAAAGGAATTCAAATTAGGTTCTCAGAAGAAAGTGATTTTGGGACTCATTTAAACTAATTCTGGAAAATGTTGATTATAGACAAATCATCATTTGGTGGAGGAGTGTCTTAAGAACTGGAGAGCAACATTATTGTGAAAATAATATCAACAATTAAAATTATTATTATTATAATGGTGGTCCCAATTTGTCAAGTGCTCACCAAGTGCCTGGCGCTCTACTAAGTACCTCCACATATCACCTCGGTTAGTGACCACAAGAAGCCTATGAGGCAGGTGCTATTTACTGTTAGTCTATTTCCACAGAAGATAAAGCAGAGTCAGGAAGGTCAGTCCTGTGCACGAGGCCACACAGATCCTCAGTGAGATAAGAGGATTTCACCCACATACTGGGATGAGTAGTGTCCTCTCAAAACTCATGGACACCCAGAACCTCAGAATGTGACTTTATTTGGAAATTGGATCTTTGGAGAGCTAACTGGTTAAGATGAAGTCATATTTAAGAAGGGTGGGCCTTAAACCCAATGACTGGCGTCCTTATAAGAAGGCCATGTGAAGGTACAGACACCCAGAGGCAAAGAAACACAGGCACAGTGAAGAACACCAGGTGAAGATAGAGGCAGAGATTGGAATTAGGCTGCTGTAAACCAATGGACATCAAGGACTGCTGGCAGCTGGAAGCTAGAGAAAGGCATAGGGCGGCTTCTCCCTCAGTCTCAAGAAGGTACACCTTGATTTTGGACTTGGGTAGAACTGAGAAAGAATACATTTCTGTAGTTCTAAGCTGCCCAGTTTGTTGTAAGTTGTTATGGCAGCCACAGAAACTAATACATACCTCTTTCTGTCTAACTCCAGGCCTACCACTTTACTTGCCCTGGGAAAGAGGAAACCTGCAGTGGGGCTTAAAGAGAAGGCAGCTCCAGGACCACGGAGGGCTGGGCTTCAGGTAGGGAGCCCTCTTTGGCATCTAGGAATATCCTCAATACTCAGCCCCCATTTCTATCACTGTCCATTACTCTTAGGGAAGCTGTTCAACAGAATTTCTGCAATGATGAAAATGTTCTGTATCTGCACTGCTCAGCGGAGTGGCCACTAGCCACATGTGGTTAGAGAGCACTTGTGATGCGGCTAGTTCAAACGAAGAACTGATTTTTTAATTTAATTTCTTTATGGGCTGTTGTTCTTAGGTGCCATGGAGTCAGTTCAGACTCACAGCGACCCTACATACAACAGAACGAAACACTACCTCGACCTGCACCATCCTCACAATCACTGCTGTTGCAGCCACTGTGTCAATCCATCTTGTTGAGGGTCCTCCCCTTTTCTGCTGACCCTCTACTTTACCAAGCATGATACCCCTCTGCTGGGACTGGTCCCTCCTGATAACATGCCCAAAGCAGGTGAGATGAAGTTTCCCCATTCTCACTTCTAAGGAGCATTCTAGCTGTACTTCTTCCAAGATATATTTGTTTGTTCTTCTGGCAGTCCATGGTCTATTTGATATTCTTCACCAACACCATAATTCAAAGGCATCAATTCTTCTTCTGCCTTCCTTATTCATTGTCCAGCTTTCACATGCATATAAGGGAACTGAAAATACCATGACTTGGTTCAGGTGCACCTTAGTCCTCAAAAATGACATCTCTGCTTTTTAACACTTTAAAGAGGTCTTTTGCAGCAGATTTGCCCAATGCAATATGTCGTTTGATTTCTTGACTGCTGCGTCCATAGACGTTGATTATGGATCTAAGTTACGTGAAATCCTTGACAACTTCAATCTTGTCTCCATTTATCATGATGTTGCTTATTGGTCCAGTTGTGAGGGTTTTTGTTTTATGTTGAGGTGTAATCCATACTGAAGGCTGTAGTCTTTGACCTTCATCGGTAAGTGCTTCAAGTCTTCGCTTTCAGCAAGCAAGGTTGTGTGGTCTGCAAATCGCAGGCTGTTAATGTCTTCTTCCAACCCTGATGCCACATTCTTCTTCATATAGTCCAGCTTCCCAGATTATTTGCTCAGCATACAGATTGAGTGAGTGTGGCAAAAGGATACCACCCTGACACACTCCTTTCCTGATTTTAAACTATGCAGTGTCCCCTTGTTCTGTTCCAATGACTGCCTCTTATTCTACATACAAGTTTCACATGAGTGAAAATATGGACTTCCTGGCTACCATATCAGACAGTGAAGATCCAGACCCTTCCAGAACCCTTTCCTTCCCAGCCCAAGTGCTACTTTGGAAATAAACTAAAAGTATTAGAAGACAGAAGTATGCTCCCCCAGGAAAGCCCACACCTCGAGCACCCAGCATGTGGTGGTTACAGCCTTTCAAAAAGCACAGGGCTGCCTCCACTTGATTTCCTTGCCTTCCTTCTCTCTTCCCCTCTGTCTTGCTTTCTCTCTCTTCCTCTCCCCGTCCCCTTCTTCTCCCTCCCTTTACTGCTTTCCTTCCTGCCTTCTTTCCTTCCTTTTCTCCCTTCCATCCTTTCTTTCTTTCTTAGAAAAAGGCATCAGTTTAATTAGATAAATCCTCTGAGCACGTGGCCTGGAGTTCGTCATGGAAATTAACCTGCTCCCAGATCGCAGATAGTGAAACAAAAACCGGGGTGTTTTGGCACAGCACAGTGAAATGGGAGAGGCCGATGGAGTTTCATACACCTCATCTTCCATAAGTGCCCCTCGCCCCTCCAATGCCCCCTGCTCCAGCGCCTTTGCTTCCTTAGATCACTGCCTCCCTGCCACCCTTGCCGCTCCTGCTGGCCCTTCCTTCTCCACCTCCTTGGCACCTGGGGAATGCTCCTGGGGTAGAATCATCCAAAAGGGCAGGTGGGAAACCTCAGGCAGTCCACAAAAGGGGTTAAAGAGACACTGGTCAAACTCAGGCCTGCTGGGCCATTTTGCTCAGTGCCAAGCCTCTGCCCAAAGCTCTAGGTCACCCAGGGACCAAGTGATGCTCAGTCCCTGGCCTGCCTGTTAATGACCCTCATCCTCACCCTGTACCGCCACGATGTGCCATGTACTAATGTTCAAAATTAAACCTCAGTAGGTGTTACCTACGTTCCCGCCCTCTCATTCTATACCCCACAAGATAGGTTTTATGACCCCCATTTTACAGATGTGGAAACAAAGAGAGGAACACATTTGCCCAAGTGGAAGAACCAAGATTCACATTCAGCTCAGCCTGACTCCAAGTCCCATGCTCTAACCCTCTGCCAAGGAGCCTGGTGGCACAATGGTTAAGCACTTGGCTTCTAAACAAATGGTGGGCAGTCTGAACCCACCAGCAGCTCTGAGGGAAAAAGACCTGGTGACCTGCTTCTGTAAAGATCAAAGCCATGGAAACCCTATGGGGCAGTTCTACTCTGTCACATTGGTCACTAGGAATCAGAATTGACTCCAAGATGCATGACAATGCTCTGCCGGGCATACTGAACCTATCACAGAGGAGCCCTCACACACACAGGCCCTCCAGACCTCAAGGACTCATTCAAAAAACCAAACCAAACTCACTGTCATCCAGTCGATTCCGACTCACAGCAATCTTCCTTGGGTTTCCAAGGCTGTAAATCTTTATGGACACAGATTGCCTCATCTTTTTTTCCATGGAATGGCTGCTGGGTGCGTTAGCAGCCAAATGCCTTAACCACCATGCCGCCAGAGCTCCTACCGGGACTCACTAGCACTCAGAATTATGCTTCAGGGCAGCGCAAACAAAGGCAGAGGCCACTAGCTCCTTGGGCCAGTTCCCAGGGCCTGCCTTGCCCCGGTCCCTTGCCTCCTGTCCCAAACAGCTACTTGGATGACCCTCCTCAACCACCTGGGAGTCCAGCCACAATGGAAAAGAAGAACCAACAGTCCTTCTCTATGTTGAGGCTGACTCCGAATGTGGACACAGTCTTGCTAACCCATCACCAAAAATACCAGAGAACCCCAAGACAGCCTAGTGAGGTGAACACAAAATCCAGAAATCCAGAATTTTGAGCCGATGTCACAGAGGCCCATACCATATGGAGTCCTGGCCCCCAGATATGGAAAGGGCAAACTTTCCCCCTTCTCCATCCACAGCAATCCCTGGTGTGTGGCAAGTGCTCTATTCTCACCTCCACGTGGGTGCCAGGACTGTTCTAAACACTTTACATATCTTAGCTCATCTACTCCTCAGATCAACCTCAGGAGGTAGGTACTCGTATTCCCATTTTACAGGTAAGAAAACCAAAGCACTATCCAGTTAAGTCACTGATGGAAGGCCACCTGACTCTGATCCTTGGTCAGCTGGCTCCAGATGCATGATCTGAATCATGATATAAACAGCTTTTCAATGAACCAGTGGGCTCCAGAGATGCAAAGCAGTGAAGCACCCTAGTGGAATCACCCATTCTGCACTGACGGTCACATGGCTCCCAACTCAGCTCCAAGCCCCCAATAATGAGAAAACCAACCCACAATCTGATATAAAATGCAACCCCAGCACTACACACCAGTTCCGGGCCCTCAGCTTTCTGGAAAGGAATTCACAAGGGTCTCCCTTGAGGCTGATCCCATATTATAAATGTCATCTGACATTGGGGACACATCGTGCACTCGACAATGTAGTGACCATGATAAATTCTTCATCACACTAAATTATATTTAGAGGACTTTCACAGCTACAAGTCCAGCTGACTGTCAGGACAACACTGTGAGGTCAACAGGATCAGAGGCCATCTGACAAGAGAGGAAACAGACCCACGAGGTCAAATGATTTGGTCAAGGTCACACAGTGATTCCCTGCAGAGTTCACACTGGAACTGGTTCTCCTGATGAGTAGCCCACCAGGCCATATCCTGCCAAGGCCCTGCTAACACGGATAGGCAGACCACAGCTGAGCTCTGGACCACCCATGCCTCACCCCATCTCCCTACCTCCAGCCAGAGATGTGGAACTTGGTCCACGGTCCCCCCAACGATTAGACTTCCCTGAGATTCCCAAAAGAACCGCTGGGACTAGTGGGCCCGGAAATGGCCCTCACATAGCGAGCTGCACAGCTGAGCTCCCCGGGAGCCAGGGGGGCGGGTGGAGTTGGAGACGCTGGCACAGCCCCCATGGGTATCTGCCAGCAATTAGTGCTGGGGAAGGGTGCCAGCCTGGCAGTGCTCACTCCCTCACCCCTTCTTCTCATTTACACACACACACACACACACACACACACACACGCTCACCCACCCAGAGACCAGAAGAAGAGAGGCAGCACGGCTTCCTTTCGGTAAATCTCGTCAGCAGCGCACATGTAGGGCATGCAATTTGGTCATTACTGCTTTTAAACAGCAGAAAAGCAGAATCCACCCTGCCATTAACCTGTGCTGCTCTCCCTTCGGGCTCTGCAACTGCTCCGTCACCAGCCTGCACCTCTAATGCCCACACACCCCATTGCATGCTCCCCAGAAGTTGCTTTCTAAAAAAACTATGGTTTAAAAAAAAAAAAACGATGACAGTAAGTCAAAACGGAATTGTGTCACTGTCCCTAGCCACCCTTCATCCCAGAAAAAAATGCATGATTCAGACAGGACCTTAGCTAAGACCCATCCTCAAATACCCTAAGGACCCTTAAGAATATCCACTGGAGGCAAAGACTGCCTTTGGCCTTGGGTGGGGCCTCTCCCAGGCCCCTGTTGATGGTTGAAGACCACCTGAGCCAGAGTGTTTCTTCGTAGGGACAATCTAAGTATTGCCCCCTAATCCAGCTATGGGAGACCCCTTGGTCACGGCTTGGTGCCACGCTTCCCTCCCACTACTGGGGTAGGCAGGGCCAAGAGTAGCAGTGAGGATCAACTTTGCCTCCTGGGAGTGTGGGCCTCCCTTCACCTCCCCGCTCCATCCTGGAGAACTGGAAAGAAGCCCACCAGAGCAAGGGACCCTAGTGGGCTCTTAGGCTGGGTTTATAAGGTCTGTGCAACCTCTCAAAGTGTAAGCCATATTTATGCTTATGAGCTTTTTTTTTTATTATTATTAAGAGGATTGTCAAAGGGGGCACAAGAACTCAGAAGAGGGAGGACCCACTGCCCAGAGAGCCCCCACGTTCTCTGCAGCACCTCATGCCCTGGTGGATGAGGACAAGGGCAGAGAACACAAGTCCAGACTTCAACTGTCCCTCCTGCTAGTGTCCCTAACCAGCTGCCTCCCCACACACACACCCCGGAGCTTCCCCAGCCTCATCCTGATTCCCTGGAAGTTGGTCATTGGGAGCACTGGGCCCGGGAGTGTTGCCATGCCCCTGGGCCAGTGCCCACTCGCCCTCCTCCATCACCAGGGCTGCCCGCAGACGCAAATGGGAAGACGAGTAGTGCCGGGAGCCCACCAGCAGAGGAGAGGAAGCCAGCAGCCGCTGCCTTGGAGGACCTCGCAGATCCTCTAAGCCACCTAGTGTCCACAGCCGAGCTTCGGCCGAAGCACCATCCCTCTCCATTTCCAAAACAACTGCTGCTACGAGCAGGCTGACAGGGCAGCAAGGGGTCTGGAGTGAGGTCAACACCTTCAAGCCTTCTCCAGGAACCTAAGGCCAGAGGGCAGGGGTTGAACTAGTCCTGGAGATAGCCCCCAGCAGGGGCAAAGGCCCTGAGGCCTCTCCCTCCAGCTCTCCCCAGGACAGGGCTGACCCAGGGCCTGCTGTTCCCTTCTGCCCCTTGCCCTAGAAAGCCATGCTGGCCTGGGGATCCTGGTGCCAACTTACACAACCTGTCCAGTCTGGGGCTCCTCTGGGACCCTCAGCCTCCAGGCCTCCTGTGAGCATCCCAAGCCCGGGGCCTGCCACTCCCCCAGGGCCTCTGGGCCCCCACCTCCTACCCCCTCCTCTGCGCGCTCTTTCCTCTGTGTCCTCAAGACTCCTCTCACCTTGACAAGTGTTAGGATTACCAGCATTTACACTCAATGCTCTGCTTTATTCCTTAAGACTTATTAAGAATGATAATGAGTTCCGAAGGAGCTACACATCCCTATCCCTGTTCCTGTCTCTCTCTCTCTCTCTCTCTCTCTCCCCCTCTCTCTATCCTTCTCCCCCCACCCTTGCTCTCTTTCCCTACGTGCCTTTTCCATCAAAGACACACAGGACAAATCCAGACCAAAAGGGGGAAAAAAATCCCAACAATGTGGAACAAGGGCACTTGAGGATTTATATTCAATAAGTCCATCTCTCTTCTTCTCTCCCTCTAGTTGTTCTCAATTATTCAGATTAAATATATATATATACACCATTCCTTTGCCACCATCCAGGCCACCCATCACCCTGCTGGACTCTAAGCTGGGGCACAAGGAGAAGGGCCCAGCTTGCCTGCAAACCTTCCTTAATGTGCAGCTTTTAAACGGTTGATTAATTTTTGCAGAATTTATGACAGCCTTTTGCTTCCCCCACCCCAAGCTATGGCTTCCAAACCATAGCAAGTTAACTTGGTGAACTTGAGGGGGGCAGAGAATGGAGGTGCCCCCTTCTCCCAGGAGACTCTCACAGCTGGAACCCTCGCCAGCCAGGCGACAGACAGAAGACACACAGATGCCACAGCCCAGGCAGAAGGCAGCCACAGTACTCAGGGAACGCCGTGTGGAACCCAGAGAGGAATCACAGGATAGCCCGAAGCCACTGCTAACTTTTGGTGATTTGGGACATTTTTTAAATAATAATAATAATCAAGGCATCAGCAAGTGGACAGAGGCAAAGCAAACCTTGGATGCTGGCAAGATGGTCAAGTTAGCGTCCACCACGCCACCACGAACCCTGGGCAGAGGGACCGGCCTTATCGGTCTGGCGGGCTGCCCTTCAGAGAAGGGGAAGAACAGATCCTAATGAAATTACCGTTTTTAAAATGTCTATAAATTAAATCTCGCTCTCTCTTCTCTCTGCGAATCTCCCCCTGAGCTCCCTCGTCTACAGCTTGTTTTCCTCTCTCCGGCTCCCTCTGCTCTTGTCTGTGTCTCTGATATAGACATCAAGAGGTTACGGGCTCAATTACAACTCCGCTGGATTCTCTGCATCCGACTTGCTTGGCCTTCTCTTCTCCTCTTTAGAAACCAGATACCAAATAAATCTCTCTTCTTCTCTATATTTTTATTTTTAATGCCCTAAAGCTTAAACATTTCTTCCATTGACTCCCCGCCTTTAAGAAAAAAAAAAAAAAAAACTTGGTTCAGCTAGGGGAAAAGAAAAAGAATCTCCTTTTTAACTGTGTGTGAGTACAACATAAATGCTTTTCTCTTTAGCCCTCTCCTCCTTTGCTATATGTAAAATGCACAAGGTGGGGTGTTAGGACAGAGGAGACATGTACTTAACTAACAGTGCATGTCTGTGGCGGGGACAGGGGGGTGGCCCAAAGGAGCTACCGGAAAATGTTAGTTGGACAACTAGTACATTTCTAAAGTTAAGGGGTGACATCATAGGACTTCTTATGACCAAAAGGTCCAACTGCAAAGGGTAGCACATAAATGGTAATTTTTTAAAAAAGGAGAAATATATTGCTTCTAAGACCTTCCCCAATACTGTGACTAGATATAGAAGGGAGCTGTGCCTTCTCTATGCATTTTATATCCTCAAGAAGAAGGCTCAACAAAAGAAAATGGTGAAAAAAAAATAATCCAAGCCTTGGTCAATCATCATAGCTGTTGATTCTGAGAAGCAGAAGCCAGCTTCAAGTTGTAGGTCTATGGGAAAAACCCCAAAACTCAACTATAATCCTGGGCATATTAAACCAGAGGAGATTCCAAAAGCTACTTTTCCAAGAAAAAGCACTTTCAACAAAGGCCAGAGAAAGCTGAAGTGAAAGGTGAATCGAAAGAAAAACTTTGTCTTTCCAATTAACTAGACTGGGAAAAAGAAGAAGGGGGGGGGACGCACATTACTACCAACTCATTAATTCTTTCCTGTAAACAATTTAATTAAATTCTGCCAAATACAGGAGAAATACTCATTTTGGAGGGCTTCCCCCCCACCTCAAAAGCAAATTCCTTCAGGTTACTCCCCCCCATACCAATACCTCCCCTGTCTCCACCCTGCACAGCCTTCAAATGGATTTCCAGCCCAGCCGTGGACTACACTGCTCACGGCTTCGAAAATGACAGCCTCATATGTCTGAAAGCTGACACTTCAGCTTTTAAAAGAAATGGGGGGAAATAAGCTGTTGACTTCTTGGTTAAAGTATTTTCTTGTTCTAACTCATGTTCTTATGTCACCGGGCTAAAGAAAAAGAGAGAGAGAGAGAGAGAGAGAGAGAGATGACTTTCCTTGAATGATCTGTTTAACCTAAGCCAGAGGAAAAAAAAGAAAGTCATTAATTACTTATGTGAGCTATTGCTTCAGAAAGACAATAAACCTGCCCGGTCGCCATGGATATGACATATTTGCTCTGAAAACAACACAATAATTAGCAAAGGGGAAAGATACAAGGAGAATATGCAAACTCCTGAGTTTAAAGCCACAGTGCTCTTTTTTTTTTTTTTCACTCGTAAGCCTCTGTTCTGTTTGCCATCCAAATCAAACAAATTTTGAAAATATAGCAAAGGGGCAAATAACGCAGGAATGGCTCCTCTCTCCTCTGAGTTGAGCAGCAAGTACCAGTCCACCATCTTCCAAAATAAAATAATATAAAAGAGAACAAGGATGAGCGAAGGAAAGAAAGTCAAGTACTGTCTCTGTTTTATTTCCTATAGCAGGGGTGGAGTCTGAGTTTGTTTGTTTGTTTTGTATAGTTTTGTTTTGAAGTGTGCTCTTATTCAGCATTGGACCTTCTGGCCAAATATACATTTATTTATGAAGGCCAATGCCCTGCATGTGGCCCACCTCTCCCCAAAGTAAATGGAAATGTGAAAGGGGTTGGGGTGGGAGGTTCCAGTTGGAAAAGAAAAAAACAGTATGCTCAGAATGCACCAGCTTTATAGAGACATCCACTCCCCCCACCTCCAAGAAAATGGAAGTCGGGCCTTACTTTAATATTAAAAATGCATTAAATGGTTTTACCTACAACTTAGTCCCCAAGGATCATTAGGAAATGCAATCGCTTTGTATCGTATCTGTCAGCATGATAAATATCTGAGTTCAGGGTAGGTTCGCAATTTTTCAGAGTGTCAGAAACCAAGATAATTTTTTTCTGCCTTAACTTTCTTAATTCATTGCATCCATCCCTCCAAAGTCAGGAGTCTAAAGAAAATCCCTGAACAGAGAAAAAAAAAGTTGATATGGTCTTACCCACCAGAGATGACTGAGCTCCCAAAAAGCAGGGATACAAGGACTTTAAAATATTTGGGTGGGTGACTAATTTCCCCCAAAATTTAAAGCAGTCCATTAAGTTTGAGTAAAAACTCCTTTTCCCTTCTTCCCAGAGGCTAATTCTCCAAAAACAGATGGTCAGGATCTAAAAGAGAAGCAAATATACCTCAACCCCCACAGGCAGAGAAATCTAACTTTGAACTTCTTTTTAAATAAAAGGAGGGGGGGGCAAGATAAACTATTAATAAGTATGAAAAAATTAGCTGAGCTACAAGTTTTGTTTTTCTTATTCAAAAAATTCTTTAAACACAAGGCAAGCAGATAAAGGGGGAGGTTCACATTTGACTGACTTTGCTATTTTTTTTAAACAATAGTGTTTTTTTTTTTAGATTGGACTCTTTGATGTTGAAAGAATTTTGCTCTTATACGAAGGGGGGAAGGGGGTGGTGGTGAAATGATCTGTTTTAAATGATGATGCAACTTAGGGATCAAAGCCTTCGCTTTCTTCTAGCCATAATAAGCTGTACTTGCCACAAAGCGTGAGTCTTTCGGCTCCTCTCCTTCGTAAGAAGGAGATAATATGCGCCCAGACTCGGAGCAAGACACGAAGTCTCAGCAAGGTGCAAAGTCTAAAAAACAAAAAGAAAAAAAAAAAAGGAAAGCACTGCCCCTTTAAACGTTTTAGTGCATATGGAGTTTGATTTCTGAAAGAGATCAGTTTAACATCTCCATAGAAACCAGCAACAGATTATCATCAACAGAATAAATAACTAGTCTAATAAATTAAACAGGAGGCATAAGATCGCTGGAAACCTGATTACTGAAGTTCAACAATATTCTCTATAAACTCTCGTTAACCGCCTCTAAGGTGGCTAACAAGATGGGGGGGGGCGGTAACTCTGATGCGCAGGATTCCGGGGACAGAGAAGTTCCCAACCCTGCCCTGGAGAGGGTCCGAGAACTCGAGGGGCAAACCAGTAAAAGCCGAAGTTGGTGAAGTGGGAAACAGGCTGAGGGTTGGGGGAGGTAGAGTGGGGAGCTGGAGATCGCGCGGGTCTCTACGTCCGCCCGGGACGCACCGCCTAGCCGCCACCAAGGCGCAAACCCGGCGCTTTGCGCTCGGGCTCCGAACAGCCCAGCGCCCCCTCCGGGCACGTGGAGCGCAGCCCGGGCGCAGCCCCGGGGGACCAACTAACTCCCCCCCATGCCCGGCGCAGCTGCTCCTGCTCAGCCGGGACAGCTCCCTTTAGGATGGCGACGAGAGAGAGAGAGAGAGTGTGTGTGTGTGTGTTCGTATGTGTGTGAGTGTGTTCGCGCGCGTGCACCTTGGGGCTGGGGGGGGGGGCGCCAATACTACCGGCGATCTGTTTTCCAGTCCCCTGGCGCGCTGTCACAAGGCGACTGTAACAGCTTAGAGACGTCCTAAATTTACTAACTTTGCCCAGTGACTACCCTGTCCTTTTTCTTCTCACCGTCCCTATATGTCTTTAAGTCTACAGAGGTTGGCGGGACACCCACACACACTGAGGGCCGCGCCCCCAGCCTTCGCAGGGGTATCGACGCATACACATGCCGCTAGTTGCCCCTTGATCCAGCCAGGTTTGAAGGAGATCTGGAGGGGTGTTATCGCTGCTCTCCTGGTGGAAACTCCTACATACACATGCACCCGCACCCTCCCTGCCCACCATGGCTGGAAGGAAGTCCTCGCCGCACCCAGGCCCGTCCCAAGCTGCGGATGGGTCCGAAGGAACTTGCGTGGAGGGAGAAGCGGGCCTCGTCTCCCTAGCACTCCACACCTCCCCCAACTCCGGACCCAGGTCGGGGATGACTTGGAAGAAGAATCTGTGCCCACCCCCTAGAGAGAAATCTATTATTACTATCTTCATCTACGCCCCCAAAGTGTCCCTCCCGCTGTGATTGACGGCGCGTACACCTGTTCCCCTCGTGGAGGAGCTTCCAACGCCCGGGACAGACATTCACCCAAATGCTCCACAGCGGCCCAGCGCTCGCCCGGTGCCTGGCCAACTCACACCCCAACCCCAGCTCTCCCCTGCCTGCGGGGTCCGCGCGTCGGCGGCCGCCCCCTCCCCTCTCTCTGCCGGGCTCCGCAGCCCGCCCGCTCCCAGCCGCGCTGGCTTCGGAAAGAGAAAGAACAGAAAGCAAAACTTCCTGGCGGCCGACGGCCATCAGCTGCACATTCTGCAAATGCCACCGAGTAAAAATAAACCGGCCGCCGCTCCGCCCGGCCGGCTCACTCCGGGCGCAGGACTCGGCCCCCTGCCCCAGGAGCTCCCCTACTGCCCACCAGCCTGGACCCCATTCCCACGCGCTCCAGGAGCCCCGCTCCTCTACACTCCTCCACCAGTCACCACGCGCTTCTTTGCCCTGAAGCCCTATCCCAAGTGATTGGGTGGTTCGGCCACCTTCTCTGGGGTGTCCTCTGCGCTCCACAAGCTTCTCTTCTCTCTGCCCTCGGTCAGACGCCTATTTCAGCTGTGCGCCCCTGAATTCAGGTCTCCTCCACCCCAATTGCTGAGCTCCGAGACTCACCCTCAGCCTACTTGGAAGGCACAGTCATTGCCAGACCCTCTCCCTCTCCTCGCCGGCGTGCTCCTCGGGAGCGCACCGCACCGCCAGCCCGCGGGGCCCACCAGGCCAGCGTCCCACGTTCCTGGCGCAACTTCTCTCCCAGCGCTTACAACAGCCACTGCAACTCCCCGGAACTTTTACCCCGCACCTAGGCGGGCTCCGGCCGACAGCCGCGCGGCTCTAAGCCGGGGCCCTGGCTCCCTGTGCCCAGCGTTGCCAACCCTGCGCCCGGGGAGGTTGGGGGGTGGGGAGAGTGAGGAGCGCCACTTGCCGCGCCCGGAGCAGCGCACTTGAGACAAACTTCCCAGGCACAGAGGAAAAAGGGGGCGACGCTTTCCCCATCCAAGCAACCTCTTGCCTTCGTTTTCCCACCGGGGGCACTCCTTGGTACCCCAGGCCTAAGCGAACACTCCCTACCTCTGCCGGCTGCACCCATACCCCAGTATCGGGGCACAAGGGCCAGCTGGAAGGGTTCCCCACCCACCCTTTCCCTTGGGCAAAGTCTTGCAAAGTCACCCCAGGCTCCCCTCACCCCTGCCTCCTTCTCCGCCCAGAAGAGCGCACGACCCTCCAGCAGCTGGAGGGGGCGTGGGGGGAAGGAGTGATTACCCGGTATTGGAGAGCACCTGCCCCCCCCCGGAGCCCGCAGCGCGGGGGGCGCCCCCACCCTATTTGCAAAGTCCTGCACTCTCGCCTGGCACCTCCCCCTCTTCTCCCCTACCCCACCGCCCCCTCAGTTGAAGTAAGTGACCCCCAGGAGCAGCAGCCCTCCCCTCCCCCGGAGCCGCGCGCCGAGCATTCTCCCTGGCCAAGGCGGGCAACGCGTCGCCCCAAGCCCCAGTGCCAGCTCTCGGTGCCCCAGCTTCCCGCACGGCTGGAGTTGGGTGGCAGCCGCCGCTCGCAGGCTGGCTGGCTGGCTCTCTCGCTCGCTCTGTCGCCCGCTCTCAGCTGCAAGCGGCTGCCCCGGGGTGGGGGTTTGCAGCCGGGCAGGGGGCGAGGCGGGGAAGCGTCTCTGGAGGCCTGCGGAGCCTGGTGTGGTGGTGGGGCCGCGGCAGAGGGAGCGCCGAGTCTCTTACCTGCACTTGGGGCGGCTTTGGGTGACTTTCCAAGTCCGGGGGAAAAATGTGTGTGTGTTTGGGATGGAGCGCCGCGGGCGCGCATGCGCTGCCCAAAGTTGCCGGATCCCGGATTTTTCGCTCCCCGTCTCTGCTCTCGCCCGCTGTGATTATGGAATTCTCCGCGGCCGGGCGGGCGAGTGGGTGGCCTGGAAAACCCGGGCCGGATCGTGGGGCCGGGCTCCGCTCCACCCTCTCACCCCCAAGCGTCCCCTCCTGGTTTCTTCCCACCCACCGCCCGGGCTTAGCGCGGCTAGGGTGCACCGCGAGACGCAGCCTGTGGAGGAGCATCCGGGCGCGCTGCTCCGTTCTGTGGCTCCAGAAGATCTCATCAACCTCCCAATTGGTAGAGTTGAGGCTTGGAGTGAAGAGAGAAGGGGGCGGGGGTGACTTTTCACCTGTTCTGAAGCTTGAGAGCCAGTTTGATTTCCACTTTTCCACTGAAGAACTAGCTCCTTTTTGCAAGTTTGAGTTGGGAACCCAGAAGGAATGCAATGTTCTCACTGTTAGATACCCACTTTGCGCTTACTCTTTGCAAGGAGTTGTCCGTTCGCTGTGCAAGTCATAAAGTCTTAAGTGTATTTTTTAACAAGATGGGCCTTGCAGCATGGAGGGAGGGGGCAGATAACGAACATTAAAACAAATTAATAATAGTATTTCAAAGAGTGTAAGAGTCTGTGAGGAAAATAAAACAAGGCAATAGGATAAAGAGCCTCTGGGACAGTTGACTTTCTTCCTCTCTTCTAGCCAGGTGGTAGGGAAGGACAGCTTTGAGGACCCGAACCCCCCCCTTTTCCCCATGTACCCCTTCCCACTTCCCAGTTGGTTTGAGGGGGTCACACCAGGCTGAGCCTAGGCAGGTAACAGAGCCTAGCCAGTCACTGTCAGTCAGTCCTGGTTTTCAGTTAGGCCACCCCATCCCAGGACTGGGCTAATCCCTGTACCTGCTTTGCTTTCTGAGCAGAGAGGATGGACATAATGTGAGATCTGAAAGAAAGAGGCAGGGGGAGGGAATACCTAGCTGTTTAGAAAAGTGAGAATTTGACCACAATAGTAAATTATATAGATAAACAATCAGGCAAGTTAATGAATAAAAATTAAAAATAGGACCCACAGTTTTCAGGCACGTGCAACACAAGGCCTTAACCTAAGAAGTAATGCCACAGGCTGGTAAACATTTTTGCAGGAGGGTAGACCTTGGGGCCCAATCTGCAAGGTTTCAGCAAAGCCTCTCAGGACTGGAAGTGACTTGAAGTACTGAAAAATAATTGTGCAAGGTGGATGCCCTGTGTCCAACTTGATCCAGAAGCAAATGGACAGGGACTGGCTCCTCTCTGACACCCTGGCCTCCATGAGGGAGGAGGCTCAAGTGTCCCCCCACCATGCCCCACCCCTTGCATCCTGAATGATCCCTGCTGTTGGAGACTGGCTAGGGAAATATCAGCTCGAGAGTAGAGCTTGTGTTTTTACCACCTGCAATGGCCTGGGAGTCAGTTCAGGATTTGTGGGCTGTGCATCTGCTGGCCTCAGAAAAGTCAGATTTGGGAATGAGACACACCTTCCATGTTCATTTAGTTTCCTTCCCTCTTCATCCTCATAATTAAGGAAGAAGTGATGCATGCTAACCAACAGTCCTCTTGGATCCACATATCACCAGGAAAGACCAAACTAGAAAAAGACATCGTGTTTGGTAAAGTAGAGGGTCCGCAAAGACGAGGGAAACCTTCAGTGAGATGATGGCCAGCGGCCACAACCATGGACTCAAACCTATCAATGATGGTGAAGAGACACAGGACCGGGCAGTACTCCATTCTGTTATATATAAGGTCGCTGTGAGTCAGGGCCCACTTGACAGCAGCTAGCCACTCCCCGGAAGGAAGATGGGGCAATCTACTTCCGTAGTGATACTGCCCTGGAAACCCAAGGAGGGGTCGCTATGGGTCGGGTCTGACTCAACGGCACATAACAACAACAACAACAACAACAGCATAGGCCTGCCGACCCATTGTTCTTTCCTACCCCAGTGTCAAAGGCATCCACTTCCCAGTGGTTGTATGCTCACCCATAGCCTAAAAGACACTTGTGCCTGGTGACTAAGCAGAATGCAGCCCAAGAGGTCTCAAGCCTAATAGTTCTATTTACAAAAGGAGAAACAGCCACAGTGAAGGGTAGTCATGTGAGAAGGGTCAAAGTAGGTCTTATGCCTTCTGGTTCAGGGCTCATTCCACTCCTGGGACAGTATAAAGAAATGGTTAATGGCTTGGGCTTTACTGTCAGACCCCAGCCACTCACCAGCCAGGTGGCCCTGAGTAAGGCATTTGACCCTTCTGTGCTTCAGTTGCCTCAGCAGTAAAATGGGGATAATAAAAATACCTACTGTTCTGAATTGTTGAGAGGGTAAAATGAGTTAATACATGAAAAAGGCCTAGGCCAAGATATTGATCTATAAATGTCAATAATTGTCATTGATCCTGGGGACATCCAGTGCTCCCCTTTCTCATTTCTTTCTGTCCTCTCACCATCCATTATTCTCCTCTGCCCCTTTTTTTTCCTCCAGTAATAGCCCTTTCATTCATTCATTTGGCAAACATCGCCAGAGCTCCAGCAAAGAGCTGGCCCCATCATGCACAGGGCTGGGAGACGGAGATGCACTAGACAAGACCCTGTCCTTGAGGAGCTAGGGAATGGCATGGAATTGCTGAGGAACCCCCTCCTTGCTGTCCCACTATAAGGCTCACCCCACACACACATCTCCAGCAGCCATATCTCACCTACCAAACTTTTATTGAAACACCTATTCTTTGTTTTTTTTTCTCAGATGCTTCAAATTTTCTCAACCCCAAGGGACTGTCTACCTCCTCTGGGCTGGGGGAGGCTGGAACTGTGACAAGGCTTGGGGAGGGAGGAGGACTAGGGAGGAGGCTCCTCCCCTTGTTCCAATCACCACTCCCAACTCACAAAAAGTTCAAAGCACCTTAGCACAACCACAGCAGCTACCTTTAAGGGACCAGAGCAGGACTGTTGTTGAGTGCCATTGAGTCTGTTCCAACTTATAGGGACCCCATGTGACAGAGTAGAATGGCCCCATAGGAGGAGCTCTGGTAACATAGTGCCTGAGGCACTTGACTGCTAACCAGAAGGGCTGGCGGTTCAAATCCACCAGACACTCCTCAGAAGGAAGATGGGACGATCTACTTCTGTAGTGATACTGCCTCAGAAACCCAAGGAGGGGTCGCTATGAGTTGGGTCCGACTCGACGGCATGTAACAACAACAATCTTTACAGAAGCAGATTGCCAGGTCTTTCTACCATGGATCCACTGGGTAGGGCAAACCAACAAACCTGAGTTTCTTCTAGGAGAGTGCATCACACCCGAAAAGGCTCTGGCCTTGTCGAGCATCTCAATGCCTTGCTCTTCCCTCCCTTACTTTCTTCCTCCATCCTTGCTCTCCATGAAGATCCTGAAATCAGATGCTTTTTCTCCTCTGGTTCTTCAATTTAGCGTTGCCTGAGCCTTCCCGGGAATAAAAGCCAATCTCTTTCCCATGGTTAGCAAGGTCCTTTGAGATCTGGCCACCGCCTGCTCCTCAGACCTCACCTCTCTTTGTCCTCCCCCTGGGTCCTGGAGTTACCACCACACTGGCCATTCCCTGTTCTTGAAAGCACCGAGCTTGTTTCTACCCCAGGGCCTTTGTACTTGCCATTCCCTCAGCCCAGAATGCCCTGTTTACAAGCTGTTTCCTTCTAATGCTCAGGCCTCTGCTCACAGGTCACTCCTTCACAAGGCTTTCTCTGCTCAGCTCACTGAAGTAGCCCTAGCCTTTCTCTGTCACCAACTTGCCTGTTTCTCTGTTTACTACCTGGCTGCCAAACTGGAATGGGAGCTCCTTGGAGACAGGGACTTTGCTTCATGTCCCCTATGTCTTTAGTATCTCAAATAATGCCTGGCACATAGTAGGTCCTCATAGAGACATATCTAAGGTAGGATACATACCCTGGGTGTCCCTTGAAGAGGAGGGGCACCCTGAACAGTTTCTATTAACTATTTTGGTTTCCGTTGCCAGCTGTGAGAGATTATTCAATAGGTTAAAACTAATCCTTTCATATTTGAGAGCCTCCATGGGTCAAGGAAGACTATGATCTTGCTCTGCTGAGCACAGAAAGAGAAGAAACTGGAAAAAAAATGACTTTGAGCTCATCGTAGAACAATTTTCATCAGTGAAAGTAAGGAAGGTGCAGTTGTAATTTTCATGTAGTGCCATAATGTGTTAAGTAAAAGATGAACGAGATTGACTTGTATTTTTGAGCTGATATAACGGTAAAGTGATGTATAAGATGGGTGTCAGATGTTTGGACAGAGGCGCAATTTCAGTGCTTGTCATAGATGCTGTTTTCTGTAGATGCACCTTGGGGTCCTCTCTCTCTGTGAGTAGGCACTGAATCCATATGAACAGACATGGCCCCTGCCCTCGGGGTGCCTATGCTGTAGCAGAATGACTAGAAGGCGTCTAGGGTGAAGTTTTGGGGAGGCAGGAGGAGTTGGTACAATCCAGAAGTTGCCAGGTTGGCAGTCTGGCCTTGCCTCGTTTCCAGCTCTTTGGTGTTTGCTCAGGGGTGCACAGTGAGGAAATAGATGGCCAGTGATCTGTGCCCCAGGAGAGTGGGCTGCATAGACAGGAGGGGAGGTGGGGTCAACTGAGGACTCTGTCAAGGTCATTGGACCCAGCCTCCTATCTGCAGGCAAGCTGTGTATCATCAAAAGCCTCTCCCATGCCTCAGCCTCCAGGGACTCCCCAGGGAAGAGCACCCTAAGCCCTCACTAGATTGTGAGCTCCTTGAGGGAAGGATCTGTGCCTTCACCTAAGAGGCTGGGAAGCCATGCACAGGGCCTGATACTCAGGGGGCTCTTGATGATTGGTGTTGAACAAATATATCAGTTTGTCTCAGTTTGTGTAATTGGGACAGGCTTGAAAGCAACCACAGCTAAGCTTCCTGGTCATAATTTTTTGGTTTCTCTGCAGTGACAAAAAGAAAAAGTAGTTTGCACATTGAGAACCATTATCTACTGAGTGGTTAGTAGATACCAGGCACGATGCTGAGCACTTATATTATCTCAGTAGACTTTCATCGCAGCCCTATGAGGTAGTTAGTATAACAAATATACCCATTATACAGATGAAGAAACCAAGGCACAGAAAATAACTTTCCCAAGTCTGAGCCAGGAAGTCTGACTCCAGAACCCACGATTTTAACCCCTATGCCACCTGCTTGCTCAAGGAAGGGACCAAAGCTTTGCTCCCTGACATAAAAAACCAACAAATTCACTACCATTGAGTCGACTTTGACTCATAGCAACCCCTCTATGGGAGTAGATTGCCCAGTCTTCCTTCTGAGTAGTGGCTGGTGGGTTTGAACCACCAGCCTTCTGGTTAACAGTCAAATACCTTAGGCACTATGCCACCTGAGTTCCCTGACCTACCCCAGTGCAATAATCCATTGATCTTTACTTTGAATCCATAAAGAGGTGAAACTTGAGTGTGCGTGCATTGGGACAGAAGGAGGAAGAGGCGGAAAGAAGAACAAATCTTTTATCTTGTTTGTATCAATAGTGGTGTGATATATCCCGTTCCATGTGCTTCTCTTTAATCTGTAACAAAAAGTTTGTTGTTGCCGTTGCCACTGAGATACCTCTGGGTTGGTTCGAACTGCCAACCATTTGGTTAGTAATCTGGCCCTTAACCGTGCATTAAGCCAGGGACTACGGTACTAAAACTGTTTCCCTGAATGCATTTCCTTTCCCTTCCATTGCTCTGGGACCTCTCTGGGGCTTGCTCTGGAACCTCTGCCCTTGCAGAGCTTGCAATCTAGCAGAAAATAAACCGAAGCAAAGAAGACACAGTGCACAGAACTTTGCACACAGTAAGAAGCCAAACTCACTGCTGTCGAGTCTACTCGACTCATAGTGACTTCCCCTTGGGTTTCCAAGGCAGTATCTCTATGGAAGTAGATTGCCCAACCTTCCTTCTGAGGAGTAGCTGGTGGGTGTACACAGTAAGTGCTCAATAAATGTTGCCAAAGGAACTCTATTTTTTAAAAATAACAAATAATCAAATATTAAAGACTGTATGCTCCCCCCCCCCAGGCTGCTCCTTGCTTTGAGGCGCTCCTTGAGTGGGGTCTGTGTTTTGGGGGTTCCCTGTGCCTGGCATGGTGCTAACATCACAGTAGGTGCTCAATAGATGCTTGGGGACTGAATAATTAAACAAGTGCCTGAGATAAGTGATTATGGTGATTACTGGGCAAGTTGTAATTAAAAATAAAAAAAGCTGAGTTCATTTCTTTTATTTACGATTGTCTCTCACGGGAGGCCTGGAGAGCAAACAGGAGAGGGGCTTTTCCCAAATCTGAGCTTGGTCTCCAAATTCCATCCAGATTGAGGCTCAGCCTAGTGAACTTTACAAGTCCTTCCACCCTCAAGATTCCTTCATTTTTTTTTTTTTTTTGTAAAGTACCTGACTACTTACTGTTTTTTTTTTATTATTTATTTTTATTTTTATTGTGATTTGGGTGAAAATTTACAGAGCAAATACACTTTCCAATGACTATTTATTTCTGACTAAATCCATTTTACACTCTTACTGTAGAAAATACAGACAAACAGAAGAAAATTTTAATCATCTATAATCCTAGTACCCATGAATCACCACGGTTGACGTTCTACTGTGTATTTCCTCCCAGACTAGGTTTTTCATTGTTTGTTTTCACTTTATTTTATAAAATTAGAATCATACTGAACATGCTGTTGGGTTTTTGTTTGCTTGTCAAAGCCTGCTATGTATATGTAGGCATATGTAAAGGAGCTCTTTTGGCACGGTGGTTAAAGTGCTTGGCTGCTAACCAAAAGGTCGGTGGTTTGAACACACTAGCCACTACCTGGGAGAAAGATGAGGCAGTTGGCTTCCGGAAAGATTTACAGCTGTAAAGATTTGTCTAGTGAAAAAAGTAAAAAAAAAAAAAAAAAAGATTTACAGCCTTAGAAATCCTATGAGGAAATTCTACTCTGTCCAATAGGGTCTCTATGAGTCAGAATTGACTCAATGGCAGTATTTTTTGGTTTATTCGTTTGCTTCTTTTTAATGTATATGCAGTGTGGACGTTTTGTCACGTCCTTAAAGATTCTTCTACAACATGATTTTTAATGACTATTTATTGTAGAGGTTGATCATGATTTACTTAACAAGTCCCTGACTATTGGAAATTTTGGACATTGAGCTTGTTTCCAATTCTTTTCATTAATATAAATAACTCTAATGAATAACCTTGTCCATAAATAATTGTGCATATTCCTTAAGGTGGAATTGTTGAGTCAAAGAGTATGCATCCATTTTAACGCTTTTGATTATTGCTGTTGCTAGCTGCTGTCATGCCTGCCCCTGACCCATGGGGACTCCATGCTCAGTCCTGTGCCATCCGCATAATCAGCTTTGGATCGGACTGCTGTGAGCCAGAGGGTTCTCACTGGATGATTTTCAGAAGTAGGTGGCCGGGCCGGCGTTCGTCCTAGTCTGTCTTAGTCTGAAAGTTCTCCTAAAACCTATTCAGCATCATAACAACACACAGCCTCCTCTGACAGGTGGTGGCTACGCGTGTGCTGCATTGGCTGGAATCAGATCTGTTGTTGTTAATGTTGTTGTTGTTGTTGTTGTTTGCCGTCGAGTCAGCCCCGACTCATAGCGACCCCTCCTTGGGTTTCCGAGGCAGTATCACTATGGAAGTAGGATTGCCCAACCTTCCTTCCGAGGAGTGGTTGTTATTAGGTGCCATCAAGTCAGCTCTGACTCATAGCGACCCCATGCACAGCAGAACGAAACACTGCCCGGTCCTGTGCCAGCCTCACGATCCTTGCTATACCTGAGCCCATCACTGCAGCCACTGTGTCAATCCATCTCATTGAGGGTGTTCCCCTTCTTCATTGACCCTCCATTTTACCAAGCATGATATCCTTCTCCAGGGAGGTTCCTTCTGACAACATGACCAAAGTAGGTGTGATGAAGTCTGGCCATCCTCGCATCCAAGGAACATTCTGGCTGCACTTCCTCCAGGACAGATTTGTTAGTCCTTTCAGCAGACCATGAGACGGTTAGCATTCTTCTCCAACATCACAACTCAAAAGCATCAACTCTTCTTCAGTCTTCCTTATTCATCAGACCTATGTCTCCTGAATGGAAGGCAAGAATTGAACAACCACTGCCTCTAGAATGCTTTTTTTTTAAATTGTAATTTGGGTGAAATCTAGAATGCTTTTAATACCAATTCCCAAACTTGCCCTCCGTGGAAAGCTGTGTATATGAGTAAACCCATCTCCCTACACACTCTCCAACCTAGGTTTGTATCTTTTTTTTTTTTTTTTAACCCCTGCTAATTTAATGGGTGAAAGCATCTGTGATCCTAGTAATGAATCCTTATTAGAACAGTGCTGGCCACAAGCAGAGGCTGTCTCAAGGTTTTCATGGCCTTGTTCAGACCCACAACCTCAGGCAGAACTGAGGAGAAGGGTAGACTCCAGGCATCCAGAGCTGGAGCCAAGCAGAGCCCTTGCACAGTTTCTCAGAGGCAACCAGACGCAGGCATTCCACCTGAGCCCAAGTTTCCTGGGCATTTGCCCAAACTTTGGGGGCTGGGAGGTGGCATTTATCTCCACCTTTCAGCCTCAACAGAGGTGAGCTCCACACTTCGTCCTACCCCTCCGCCCACACCTTGCAGAAACCTCTGTCACTGCTGGAGAACCTTAGGGATTTCTGTGCCATAAATACTACCTGTTTTCTGAGCTTGGGCTCCACACTTTATACCTGCTTTTATTTTCCTGCCTGCACCCTTGCTCAGTTCCAAGCAAGGGCCACATGGTTTTGCTCTCCCCACCCAACCCTTCCTTTTCTGCTTGGTTCTTACTCATTTTTTTTTTTTTTTCATAGTTTTATGTTTATCCCTGCCAAGTACTAAGAATAACGGGCACTAATTTTTTGCTTTTAGGAAATGCTCTCTTGTCCCAGGGTCTCTGAGCTCTATAGCAGAGTCCCGTCCCCTCTGAACATCCACCTTTTAAAAAATAGCTTTAAAGTTCTTGAAATAAGGGTAATTCATGTTCAATACAAAGAATTCAGGAAACCTAGAGAAATGTAAATATAAAGAAAGTGTAAAGAACATTCATAATCACAGAGACGTGTATTTGGGTATGAAATGGAAAACTTTCCAAATCCTTAGGAATTGGACTTAAAACATAAAATAATATGTTTCAACAACAGCAACAACAAGGTAAAATGCATCTTACTCAGCCCACCTCAGTGGCCTGCCTAGGAGGTTGATGTATGTATGGGTAGGAGGGTTTTCCATGTCTAGTGGTGAGGTATGTATCTGATTACCTGTGTGGGAAGGGTGTGTGTGTACGTGTGTGCATGCATGTATGTGTGCATGCACACGCACATGAGTGTGTGTGTGTGTGTGTGTACGAGTAGGGTACTGCCTGTCCTCTAAAGGAGGATTATGGTTCATGTAAGTATGACTGTGCTCTGTTTCTACACTGGAAGAGTATGCTCAAATTGTCAACAGACACCTGAATACAGAGGTACAGCCAGATGAGGGGCAGGACTGACTGCTGACATCACCTCTTACCCAAAAATCTGTGGGCCAACACCTTAACCCCTCCCACGCCTGCCAGGGATGGGCAGGCCTGGCACCAGGGACTTGTTTTATAAGGTAAACTAAATCATAGAAAAGTCAAGGGGACCAGCCTTCCTGCTGGTGCTTAGAGCAAAAGCCACACTTCTGTGGCCTTTTGGCTCCTGCCACATACCACTCGGACCCAAATCCCAGCCCCTGCCTCTTTCTCTTTCCTTCTCTCCCCTCTCCCAGGTCTGGAACCAGGACAGACTTCTGAGAGCAAAAGCAAAGTAAACTCCTTGGGACCACAGTGCCTGTGTCCCAGGATGCAACCATGCCTGATACTGGTGTGGCCAGGCCACAGGCAAAGATAGCCAGCTCTGGCACTCCGGAAGTGACCATGCTTCCTCCCGGCTGGCACCTGTGCCACCCATGGCACCCTGTCTCAGAGAGGGCGGGGCTGGCTGGACGGGCAGGAAAGAGCTGTTCTGCTGATGAGATGCCCTCGTGTCACACGGCAGGAGTGCCAGGTAGCTGGCCATGGCTGGGGGAGGGCAGCCCGCTGTGCCAGGCTGGCCCGGATATGAGCGGCACCCTGCCCGCCTCTGCAGCCTCACCTCTCCCCACTCCTTTGTCACAGTCACACACCCTCCACTCCAGCCACACGGAGCTGCTCTAGGTTCTAAATGCACCCTTTCCTCTCACCTCCGGGCCTTTGTGCAGGCTGTTTCTCTGGCCCTGAATGCCTTGCCTTCCTGTTGCTACTTGTTCTCCTCCCACTCATACATTAAGGCCAAAACAGGTGTCACCTCCTCCAGGGAGCCTTCCCTGATGTCTCTCTGCCCAAAACTGAGTGCATGCCCCATCTGTGCTCCCGTAGCTCTCAATTTAGTCTGTCATCTACCTGCACTCCACTTTAGACTGAGTGTGTATGTACTGTGTGTTTGTTTTTTCTCTTTTGTTTACCAAGACTTTTATTTTACTATGACATATGTGTGTGTGTGTGTGTGTGTATACATATCACAAACATTTTCCATTTTGACCATTTTTAAGTGTAGAATTCAGTTACATTAATTACATTCACCACATTATGCTACCATGTCCACTACCTACTCTCCAAAGTTTTACAACACTCCCAACAGAAACTCAGTACCTCTTGAGCAATGACTCCCCTACTCTCTGCCTTCAGCCCCTAATAACCACAAATAACTTTTGTCTCTATGTATTTGCCTATTCTAGAAGGATTTCATTTTACTTGGTTCCACAATCAACAACCATCGAGGTAGCAGTCAAGAAATCAAATGATGTATTGCATTGGGCAAATCTGTTGCAAAAGACCTCTTGAAAGTATCAAAAAGCATCATTTTTAGGACTAAGTTGCTCCTGACCCAAGTCGTGATATTTTCAATCTCATAAGCATGTGAAAGCTGGACAATGAATAGCAAAGACTGAAGAAGAATTAATGTCTTTGAGTTATGGTGTTGATGAAGAATACTGAATGGACTGTCAGAAGAATAAACAAGTCTGTCTTGGAGGAAGTACAACTAGGATGCTCCTTAGAGGCGAGGCTGTCGGGACGTCATCTCTCGTACTTTGGTCATGTTATCAGAACAGACCAGTCCCTGGAGAAGAACATCATGCTTGGTTGGTGGAGCAGCGGGTCAGTAAAGAGGAGAAAGACCCTCAGGGAAATGCATTGACACAGTGGCTGCAACGATGGACTCAAACACAGCAACAATTGTGAGGATGGCACAGAACGGGCAGCATTTAATTCTGCTGCTCATAGGCTCACTATGAGTTGGAACCAACTCGATGGCACCTAACAACAACAACAACAACAGGTATTTCATATAACTGAGATCACACAATATTTGTCCTTTTGTGCCTGACTTACTTCACTCAGCATCATGTTTTCAAGGTTCATCCATGTCAAGGCAGGTATCAAAATTTCATTTCTTTTAATGACTGAATAATACTTCATTGTAAGAATATACCACGTTGTTCATCCATTCATCTGTTGATGGGCACTTAGGCTATTTCTACCTTCCAGCTATTGCGAATACTGATAAGCATGTGTCTGAATAACTGATGCATTGGAGCATGTATTTTAGAATCAGGCCACCTTCCTGGGTTCAAATCTCAGTCTTTTGCTTACTAGTAGTATGACCTCTTTCCACCTCAGTTTTCCCACCTGTAAAACGGCAACAAAATCAGTACCTGCCTCACAGGATTGTCAGGCGAGTTAATTGAAAGAATTCATGAAACGTACTTGGCACAGAGCCTCACTTCACCCATAATAATGCTGTGATTATTTCCCGCATCTAGCAGAGTGCTCAGGAAGTGAGATGTAGTGAGTGGTGTCTCTGTGTCTGATGGGCACATGTAAGTTGATGTGTGGCCTGCACTAGGCCATGTGCAGCATGTACAAGGAGGCAGGTCCCCTATGGAAGTGATGTGTCCACTCCAAAGGGTAATGGCCTGGTTATTTATAGTCAGGGCTAAGAAAAAAAAAAAAAAAAAGACAAACCAGTGTTCAGTAATGACAAAGTAATTACCTTTTTATTATTTTTCAATAGGATTCAGAGGGAGTGTGGGCCCTGGCTGCAGCCTGAACATCCAGCCTGGCTCCCTGACTCCATCCGCACTGCCCCACTGGGGAAAAGGTTGGGGAGAAGAGGGCTGGGGTGAGTGCTCCTGGCCATGGGAGGGAACTGGACATGAGCAAGGAGCTGCTCCAGAGGGAGGGTTCATCCAAGCCATGGTCAAGTTTCTCACTTAGAAGGGGCCAGACCCAGAGCCTAGAACATTCAACAGAGAACAATTCAGAGTGGGAAACTGAGGCCTAGCAAGAGGAAGTCACTCAGTCACCTGTGACCAGTGAGTTAGTGGCAGAGGGAGGGAGAGGCCCAGGTCTTCTGGCTCCCAGGTCAGCACTCTTTGCCACCACGCAACTTACTTGGAAAATGGGATCCACCTGGCCCCAGAGCTTTGCCTCAAATTTCCATCTGGGAAGGCCTGCTTTGTTAGAGATGATTTTTTTCAAGGTTCTTCAAGGGGTTGTTGGAATATAATTTCAAGAGGTCAGGACCCTGGATATGATCCACTGTGATTGCCACTAACAATCTAATGGCAAAAGGAAAGAAAAAAAAAAAAAAAAACTCTCACTGCCATTGAGTTGATTCTGACTCATAGCAATCCCCATTTGGATTTCCAAGGCTGTAAACCTTTACAGAAGCAGACTGCCTCATCTTTCTTCCATGGAGTGGCTGGTGGGTTTGAACCACTGACCTTTTGGCTATTAGCCAACTGCCTTAACCATTATACCACCAGAGCTCCCTTCTGGTTAGCAGTTAAATGTCTTAGGCACTATGCCACTAGAGCTCCCAATTAGTAATCTAGCCAGTAGTTTTTCTAAGGGTGGCCTTTTCCATTGGCCAGTGAAGGACCAAATCTGCTTTAGCCTCCTAATCACTCATCCACCTATACATCCGCCCATCCATCTTTCCATCCAATCATGGACCCATCCATTCACCACCCACCCACTCATCCAGCATCCATCCATCCATCCAATCATTCACCCAACCCATTCACCATACATCCACCAATCATCCATTCATCTAAACTTCTACCTACCCATCCAGCCATCCATATATCCAACAAATATATGTCAGGCAGGACCCAAGGATATGGGGGTGCTGAAATGTACAAAACAGAGTATCAAGGATATCCAATGGAGACAATGCAGTGGAGCAGGAGGCTTCTCTAAGACATCTAGAAGTAAGTGCAGGTGGATGAGGGGTGACTTAACAGGAAGTCAAGGCCCCCAGGTTCCAGGCCCAGATCTGCCACTAGCTTGTGAGGGAACCTGGATATGCTCTTTCCATTCTGTCTTTGCTCTGGTTTTATCCTCTACCAGTTGAGAGGATTGAACTAGCTGGGAGGGCAGGAGGGTGCTATGCAAGGAAGGCCACTTGGGTAAGTAATTCTTTGAGATTCTGAAAGAATAAGGAAGAATAAGAATAAGGAAGAGGAAACGAAGATGAGGAGTCTGTCCCCTGCTCCACCCTGCTCTCTGGATCTTCAAATCATTGCTCTGCTTTTCCTAGCCTGCCTGTGGGTCCCAAAATCTGGGGCCCCTGATTCTAGGCAAACTGATGAGGCACCTACCCCTTTGTTCCTCTTCCACACCCCCCAGCCACTGCATCCCCACAGCTGTGATAACCCACACGTAGCACTCTGCCCTCTGGGATTTATTTTAAGGTCTTGGCTTGTTTATTTATTTTATTTAGAGATTTCTTGGTGCTTTGTGGGGAGGAAAATTCGAATGGGGTGATTATGAAATACTATTTCACCTCGCTGTTCATTCACAACAAACAAAGAGAAATGATTGGTGATTAAAAATGCATTCTCTCTGCTTGTTTTCTTTTGTTTTACCATTATGGAAATATTATAAATACTGAATACTAATCTGGACCTGTAGGGACCTCACAGACCTTCCACAAACCAAGGCTCCTGCTCTTCTGGGGCATCCTCATGTTGTCTTCTCAGACGGAACCAAGCTATGGCTCAAACCCTCGCTAGGACAGGCATCGTTCTGGTCCCAGGCCAAGGGACCTGTCTTGTCCATGGAGCCACAGACTCAGCCCATTACCCTGAGCAGCCCCACTTAGTCCTCACTGAGCAGGGGCACCCAGTGTTCTGGTTCTCTGCTTTGGCAGAACCTAGTGAGGGAGAACTGTAATGTTGAGAACACTTGATTAGCCCAAAAGTCACTGCCACAGAGTTGAGCTGAGTCTCACTCCCAGCTCCACAACTTCCTGGCTTTGTGACCTGGGACACATTACTTTACCTCTCTGAGCTCTGTTTCCTTATCTCTAAGATGGGGATGAAAATGGTACCCACCTTGCGCTGAGGATCATGTGGGATCATGCATATGACATCTTATTACAGAGCCCAACAAACAGAAATGCTTGATAAATGATGGCTCCTATATGGCTTTGGTAGCGTAGTGCCTAAGGCACTTGACTGCTAACCAGAAGGCTGGAGGTTCAAACTCACCAGCCATTCCTCAGAAGGAAGGTTGGATACGGCCTCAGAGACCCAAGGAGGGGTAGCTATGAGTCTGGTCCGACTCCATAGCACATAACAGCAACAACAACAATATGGCATGCCTAAGAAGCTCTGGTGGCGTAGTGCCTAAGGCATTTGACTGCTAACCAGAAGATAGATGGATCAAACCCACCAGCCACTCTGCAGAAGGAAGACTGGGCGATCTACTTCTGTAAAGATTTACCGCCTTGGAAACCCAAAGGGGGTCGCTATGAGTCAGAATAGACTTGATGGCAGTGAGGTTTTTTTGTTATTGTTGTTTAATATACTATGCCTAAGGCATTTGACTTCTAACTGGAAGGTTGGCAGTTCAAACTCACCAGCTGCTCTGTGGAAGGAAGATGACACAATCTACTTCTGTAAAGATTTACCATCTTGGAAACCCAGTGAGGGTTGCTATGAGTTGGAATCAACTCAATGACAGTGGGTTTGTTTTTTGATTAGTATGGTATTGAGGACAGCACACAACTAGGCAGTGTTTCATTCTATTGTGCATGGGGTCGCTATGAGTCAGAGCCGACTCAACGGCATCTAATGACAACAACATCATACGGTTCATAGGAGTCCCTGAAGGGCACTAGCTGCTAACTGAAAGGCTGGAGGTTCAAACTCACACAGAGGCACCTTGGAAAAAAGTCTTGGTGGTCTGCTTCTGAAAGGGCACAGCCTTGAAAACACCATGGAGGGCAGTTTTACTCTGAAACACACGGGGTCACCATGAGTTAACATTGACTTGACATACCTGGTGTTTTGAATTGTATCATTAATACTCTCCCTTCCTCTCTGCTTCCTCCATTGGGCCTTAATTTCTCCCTCTGGAAGGTGGAAGAGCTATGCTGGCTGCCGGACTCCGATGTAGGGTGAGGTGGGGACATCCTCGCCCACCTTGACTCTTAGGGAGACTTTGGCTCCTGCTCAGGAACACAACCTGTGCTCCTCGGAAGTCCTGGGCTCTTAATCACAGACTGCTTGCCATGGTCCTTTTTTGAGCCATATATCCGACACTTCCCCGTTTATTTCCATCACAAAAAAATAAATAAGAGTCAAAGGGCCTGATCCAATTCCAAAGTGTTCCAAGGAGTCCAGATAAACAGTGAGGCCCGTGGTGTCCATGTTCCTTTTATCTTTCACTTTATTTAACGAAATTAACTGCTCTCCATGTCCCCTGCATGCTAGTGTCTCTCTCTGTCATATAAAATACAATCACGCTTGCTTGCTACATGTTTCAGATACTTTATCATTAACATCAATTCCAGCCAAATTAGGAGTTTCTCCCAACATAATTGCCCTTCCCATTATCCAGCACTTTATTTTTTCAAAGCACTTTCCGACCATTAATTAGTTAACCCTTAGGACGCCCCAGAGCCTGCGCTCAATGTCACCCTCCCTGTCTCCCAGCTGGGAAGGAGGAATGGGGAGGGGTCAGGTGGTTTGTTGGAAAGTCACCCTGGCTGTGGGGGCTGGGGGCTATGGTTGGACCTTGGAGATCCTCCCTCCAGCCTGGGCTGGGTCCAGGCCTGGCCCGTAGTAGACTTTCATCTGATCTAAGGGAACAAGGGCCCCAACACCTTGAAATCCCCACAGTCCTGATTCTCCATATGGTTTGCCAAGTGCTGGAGGGAGCAGAATGAAGGTCCGGCGGGTGGTGGCACTTACTCTGCTGTGGGCAGCCAGGGCAAAGGGAGGAGAGCAAGACACCCATCAAACAAAGAGACAAGTAGGTGCCATGCCTATACTCCAAACCATTTCCTTGTTCCCACCAGCCACAAGTACCCACCGAGTGCCGAAAAGGTGCCAAACAACAGACTTCTTTCCTCCAAATGTCCATTAAATGAAACGTGTTGGCAGTATAGTTATGGTCTCTAACTGCCAAAGTCAGGAAGACTTGGGGGCTTTCTGGAAGGTTGTCTTTCTTGGGCACCCATACCAGAGATGTTACAGCCACCAACTGGGACCCAAGTCCCTCTGAATGGCCGTAGTCTTAGTTGATCCTGAGCTAGGTGGGCAAATTAAAACTTAGGAGCAGACATTCTGAGAAGATTCAGGGGGAGCCATCTGGGGAAAGCCAAATGATTTATTTCTCAGACAGGGTTCTGGCTCGTCAAACTGAACTTTGCTTGCGGCTGCTAGGGATACACTGTCGAACCACCAATATTTTACATTTACAGCCTCTCCACAGTCCTAACTTCTTTAATGATTTTTTTTTTTTTTTCCTTAAAATACATGAGCTGGCTCCCACAGGGACATTGCCAGGAACCTTCAGAGAGGTTTTCCAAGCCGCTTGTTAACTCAGGGCACGGTTTCATGAGCTCTTCTGTTTTAAGCAGCACACTTTCTTCCAGTTGCTTTAGGCTGGGCGCAAGTGAACTAAGGAGGCCTTGCAAATAGAACACCAGCTACCAGCCTGGGAACTTTCCCTGCCTTCCCCCACCCTTTCCTGTGCTAACCAAGTACTATGAGTTGATCCCAACTCATGATGACCCCATGTGTGTCAGAGTAGAACTGTGCTTCATAGGGTCTTCAATGGCTGATTTTCTAGAAGTAGTCACCAGGCCTTTCTTCCCAAGAGACTCTGGGTGGATTCAAACCTCTCACCTTTCCATGAACAGCTAAGGCTGTTTAACCACTTGTACCATTCTGGGGCTCTTTTCTTGAGTTTCTACCATCAGATTCCCTGCGGTCTGCCATTTTTTCAAAGTTTGACCTTGGGCAAGGTGGCTTGTCTAAGCCTCAGCTTTTGAACTATAAAATGCACTGGTTGGCAGGGCTGAATAAGACAAGGTATGGGCAGATCTTAGTACAGTGCCTGGTCTACAGCAAGCATTAGGTGACCGTGAGCTATCATTGCAGTCATGGAACACATTTCAGGTTATATTAGGAGTTTGATTCTTCTAATCTCCTACTTTCATTCTGTCTCCATCTAGTTCCTTTCAGCTCTGAGTCTGAATATGTAAGCGAGGTGATGTGATTAGAGAGCATCCTAGAACTTAGCCCTTCCTCACCAGGGAGAATAGGCATATAAAAGGGAGGGGAGGATGGTTGGTCCCAAGTCCCTGATCTGCTGCCAGAGATGTGCTTCCTTCCAGAGGGGCCCTTCTTGGGGCTTCAAGTTTCTAGTCCAGTGCCCTCAGCAGTCACCATGAGCACTATGAGAGGAAGACAACGTCTGGCCCATCCGGTGTTGTGTTCCCAGCTCCTATCTTAATGCCCAGCACATAGTCAATATTCCATAGATACTTGCTAAATACTTGAATTGTCCATGGAACTGCATTATTTCTTCTGTTGTTATTATTCTTAGGTATTGTTAGGCGGTGCTGTTCCAATTCATAAGAACCAACAGAACAAAACACTGCCCTGTCCTACGCCATCCTCACAATTGTGCTTGAGCCCATTGTTGTAGCCACTGTGTCAATCCATCTTGTTAAGGGTCTTCCATTTGGGCTGGATTTTCTTTGTGTGTCTTTTTTAAATTTCTGGAATCTATTCAATAATCAGTAGTAAATAGCTCAAGACTGGCAAAAATATGAACCCATCCCTCACTGTCTCTGCCCTTATAAACCAAAAAACCAAATCCATTGGCATGAATTCAATTCCAACTCATAGCAACCCTATAGGAAGAAATAGAACTTCCTGTAAGGTTTCTAAGGCTGGAAGACTTTATGGAAGCAGACTGCCTTATCATTCTCCCAAGGAGTAGTAGTTTCACTCCTCAACCTTTTGGTTAGCAGCTGAGCACTTAACCATGGCACCACCAGAGCTCCCCTGCCCTTATAGCTTCACCTAAAAGAGAGATCCTCCTTTGTTTCCCTTAACCAATGGCAGTCCTGCAACCATGCACTCATTTGTTGGTTTATTCACTCAATAAACATTCATTGAATGTTGTATCCAGATAACTTGGGTCCAAATCTTGGCTCTACCACTTACTAGCTACAAGAACTTAGGCAAGTGACTTGACCAGACCAAGTTTCAGAGTCTTCGTGTGTGAAAGGGGTAAGAATGCTTACCTTATGGGTGTGTTGTGAGGAGTCACTGGGGCCTCATGAATTCCCAGTGCTTAGCACAATATACAAATTGTACCTATTTTTACTATAGGCAAAATCCAGTGTTAGGACCAGAGGGGATCTCTGCCTATAACATAGTGGAGAAAAGTTTCCTTGGTGGAGAAAGATTTCTGTAGGACCATTATCCAATTCTGGCTCCTAAATAACACCATGCCTGAATTTTATGACATGCTATCATTTTGCAGGGCACTCATCTAGAGACACCATCTCCTGTGAGCCTCCTCTCCAGGTTTCCAGAGCAGAATTGCAATCCTCATTTCACAGATGAGACAATCAAGACTCAAAGAGGTTGTGTGGTCTTCTTAAGGCCATGGAGCAGAGCCCCATGTCCAATCTAGGAATCTGAGACTCAAGTTCTAGCACCTTTCACTACCTCTGCCACTGCCTTCACTCTTCTACTGTTCTTACCCTCCCAACCCCTTCACTTCCTGCTCCTTTAACTCACACAGGTTCGGCCCGAGACCTTCTCTGGCACTGTGGAGTGGTCAATGGGCACTCTGTGGGGCTGAGATGCCCCATTCTGGCCCTCCAAGGCATAGGGGTTTCTGCTGCTTTTGTGGCAGCAGCAGTGGACTTGCCCATTTCTCTGATCTAGAATTTTCTAACCATGGAAGAAGAACAAAGAAGCCAAAAGCTCTTCCCTGCCCCTTCTAAGGACACTTTGAGACCCTCAGCATATGTTTCTGGGTCTCAGCCCTCCTAAGTGGTTCTGAGCCTAGTATGGCCTCAGCAGCCATGTGATGGGCTTACCTTCCTAGGTAGATCCTGTAAATGATGCTGGGCCAGAGGTGAGGCCATCAGCCTGCCTTGCAGCCCCAGCCCAGTTCTGCTGAGGTTGCTCTTGTCCTTCTCTCACCAACAGCCAGTTCTCAGCGGGGCTTCTCCCTCCCCAGATAGGCCAGGGCTAAGGGCTTTGACTCACAGCATCTCACTGAAGCTTTACCCTGTCCCTCTGAGATAACTCCATCATCACCTCCAATCACAGAGGAGTAGTCTAAGGCTTAGAGAAAGGTAATACCATCTACTCCTTGGGGGCCTGCTGTGTGCCAGCCACGTTCCATACAATGTCTATGTATTAGCTTGTTTAATCTCTGCAGCAATCCTAACAGTCACCTCCTTACATGCAAATCAAGACCCAAGGAGATTAAGTGACTCACTGGGGCACACAGATAGCAGGTGGTGGAGCCGGGATTTGAACTCAGGCAGTCTGGTTGCATCCCTAATCCACATGGTGGTGGATGAGTGGATGGATGGGGCCGTGGAGACCTGAGGGTCTATGCACCCTGCTCCCCAGAGCCTCTCTGCAGCAGCTGACATTCTCAGCCTGCCCCCAAGCAAGGGGAAGCATTTCTCTTAGTCCTGACCGCTCTCCCTGGCTCATTCTCACCGTTACCTACACAGGGAATTAAGACTCAAATCCTCGTTTGACACGATGCAGGAGGATGCTAAGTACTTAAGCGCTAATTAATTAGAGAGCTGTACCCGCCGCCACCAGCCGCTGAAGGAAACCTCAAACAGACCCCTAGAGCACCAGCGCCCTCCCTGCCATGGAGGCCAAGGAACCAGCCATGCTCAGGGAGAGAGGAGGGTACATGGGCAGGGCCAGACCTGGCCTCTGGTGAGAATGGGGTTCAGCTCGTCTCCCCCTTCCTGTCCTCACAAACCAATAGGGGCTGGAGTTCTGGGACCCTGCTCTGTTCCAGACTTTGGCTGTGACCCTCCCCTGCTAAGCAAGCTTGGGATTGTCAGACATTGCAGCAACCTCAGCCAGGAAGGCAAAATTCCAGGGGCTGCACTGACCCGAGATGTGGGTTGACACTCGGTTTTGGTGGCACCTTCGAGACCCTTTAGAAAAGGAGGCATCTTATTCCCTCAAGCCAGCTGGTATATGTTTTCAGGGGTTGGGCCAAGGGGCAACAAGGCCCCCCCACCTGAATATGCAGGAGCCCCCTAAAGCCAGTTGTACCTAGGGAGCTCCAATTTAGGACTCTGGCCCTCTGTCCCCCACTTGATCTTGATCTTACCATCTGCAACAGTGCAAGGTGAAGCTCCCCGATGGGGCAAGGGGACCACTGGAAGCTAGGGCTTTGAAATCAGATTGGGTTTGAAACCCTGCTCTGCCACTTCCTAGCTGCATGACCTCACACAAGTCAGTTTCTACCCGGTTTCCTCATCTGTTGGGATGATTGAGGTGCAAGGCAAAGCACCTTGCAAGGTGACTATCAGATAGTTATTGTTGTCGTGTGCTGTCAAGTCAATATTGAGTCAAAGCGACCCCACGTGACAGAGTAGAACTGCCCCATAGGGTTTTCTCGGCTGTAATCTTTATGGAAGCAGATCTCCAGGTCTTTCCCCTGTGAAGCCACTGGGTGGGTTTGAACTGCCAACCTTCAGGACTTAACCATTGTGCCACTAGGGCCCCTTTTTGGCAAGTGGTAATTAATAAACAGAAACTGTTTCTGCTATAGTTGCTGTTGTTATCATCATCTAAAGGAGCTTACCTCTGACTCTCACAATTCTTCGAGCCCTATAGAGTGACCAGCCAGCCTGGTTTTCCATTGAAAACCCCATGTTCTGAGAAACCCTCAGTCCTAGAAAAACTAAGACAGTTGGTCACCCTGCCTGTTGCCCTTAAGAGGACAGAGAGGGGGAGGGGAGACTTGACATTGTTGGGCAGAAGTGGTCCTATAATACTATCTCCCAGGCCAGGGACTCCTCAGACTCCCCCCCGCCCCCCAGAAATGACTGACAGGGGTGTCCAGCATCCTAGGCAAGATCTGTGGCTGGCAGAGCCCTGGACCTGCCCCTGGGAGGGTAGGTCTGATAACATCCCCAGTTTGCGTCAGCTGTGGGGCGGTGTCCTGCAATATTTGCTTAACAATCAACACAGAAACAGCATTGTTCAGGACAAAAATGAAAAACATTAGGCTGAGGCTTGTTGTTTTTTCCCTCCTTGTCCAAATTCCTCTAGGCTCTTGAGAGGGGAGACAGTATCTTGGGCGCCACAACCTGGAGGACAGGCTGAGGTGGGAGCTGGCTTCTGTTCTCCATGTCCACACCCAGAGCCTGGAGGCTGAGCCTCAATTTCCCCACAGGTTCTACAGGGACACTTCAGACTGAGAAGTGAGTAGCTGAGTAGACTAAAATAAATATCTCCCCATGTGCTTCACTGAAGCCTCATGAGCACCCATGGAAGAAGTCTTATCCCCATTTTACAGATGAGGAAGTTGAAGCCCAGAGGGCTTACCTGTGTCAACATCAAAACCAAAGCCAGGCAAGGCAGGTGAGAGTGGGAAATGCTGCTTGGTATCTCAGGGGAGCCAGAGTCTTCCAGAATGGGCTTTCTCTTTATATGTGTGTTTGCTTGTTAAACACCTTTATCGAGGGGTGAGGAAGTGGGCTGGAGGGGTGAGTGGAAGGGGGTATGGCTCTTTCTCCAAAGTCAATACCCACCAGAACTCTTGGGACCCTTAGAAAAGCTGTTCTTCATACTCAATGCCCACTCTCCCCACACCCCAGCCCAGCCCAGCACAGGCAGGAGCTCTGACTTAGGACTCTGCCTGCCCAGCCCCCAGCATGGGCAGCCCCACCACCCCCAGCAAGGGGAGGGCAGGGAGGAGGCCCTGCTCACCTGCCAAGGCTGCCTGGCATGCAAATGGGCGTGGAGCAGAGACTGAGTGTGCAGGGTGGGACGCACCACGCAGACAAACAGGGCCAGGCTGGCTGTAGGGGGCGTAAGGTGGACAGATACTCCTAAGCCCCCACTGTGTGTGTTCCAGGCACTTTAGATGTTATCACCTCCTGCATCCTCTTGACAACCCCATGAGGTCAGCTTGCCCTCACCCCACATTATAGGGGGAAAACTGAGGCTAGGACAGTCAGTGTCACTGGCTTAAGTTCACTTACTGGCAAAACTTGACCTCGAACCCAGGCCTGTCTGACTCTCAAATCAGCATAACCTGGGGTGGGGGGCAGGTGGCATTAAGAGACTGCTCTGGGGTCAGGCTGCTCAGATTCAAATCTTGATTCTCCCACTCATCGCCATTGCATTAATTACTTCACCAGTCTGTGCCTCTATTTCTTCATCTGTAAAATGGGCCAATAACCTCATGTCCCTCACAGGGTTATCATAAGACTCAATGAAATAGTACATGCAAACGATGCTTGAAGGAGAGTGGGAGTTATTATCATCATCTGTCACTGTAGTAATAACAGGATTATTTTATGATCTTCTTTAAAAGCAGGAAGGCTGGTAGGAGTTCCCCTAGAGCTGGGCCTCAGGGGGCTCAGAACCCTGCATCATACTCAAACCTTGTTTTCTTGCTGCTCCCCACCCCTATTCCTTGCAGTGATTCTTTTTATCCTTAGCACCCTCTTCTGGTCCATTCTTTATGTCCTGCTCTTGTCACCCAAGACTGTGTCTGCCTGTAGCCTGAGTGGGTATCATCTGATGGATTCCTGCCCTCACAGGTGCCCACCACCCTTCCCTGACCCATGGGGTGGGGATAGTCACCCAACTCGTTTTCAAACTCAGACAACTCTCTCTCAGCTCTGGGCTTCTGTGCTCCCATCTATGAGCTGAAGATTGGACTGAAGGAGCACCCAGGACCCTGAGAGGCTAAGACCTGGGCCCCCCTTCCAGCCTTTGCACATGGCATTCCCTCTTCCTGGGATGCTGTTCCTGCCTGCTCCTACCACTTAGTCAGGTCTCAGAGGAAAGACCACCTCCCTTACCTTGGCTACAGGACTCCCCTCTAATCCTCCCTGAGTGCAGATTCTGCTTTCCCTGAGTGCAGATACCACCTGGTCCCTCCCCTCAAGGAGCTTAGAGTCCAGGCATTCATTGCACATTCATTCATTCATTCATCCCATTCTTTTTTCATCCAACAAGTATTTACTGAGCACCTACTATGGGCTGAGCCTGGGATGCCTGTACTCCTGGGGATCTGGAGGGGATGGGAGGGCTCACACTACTTAGATAAGTGCTAATGTATAATGTGATCTCCCTTCTCCATGGGTCTGAGAGCATTCCCAAGTCCTGGAGGGTGTTGTCATTCTTATTTACTCTCCTCTACCTCACACACCCAGTAGGAACTCAACCAAATGGACTGAAGAGCTGAAGGAAGAGGTTATGGATTTTGTGAGTCCCTGGTGGAAAAGGGCACTACTGTGGACTGCAGCAGTCAGGGAGGGCTTCCAGGTGGAGGTGTTGGAATAAGCCTTGAAGCCTATAGAGGATCAACATAGTCTGAAGGGAGGAGAGCTGATGCTGTCTATTCATGGTGGGGATTGAGGTAGAGGAGGAAGAGCAGGGAGTGTAGAGTTGGAAACAGGTTGGAGGGACATGAGTGAGAACATTGGGGAGAGGGTCCTGTCTGTGAATTGTTTAAGAAAGCCAGGCTGTACATCTGGCTCCCTATACCTGGGACTTCTTAATCTTATTCTTGTTCTTATCCACAAGAAAACTAAAGCATACAGTCAAAGACAAGGTGCCCTCCCCCAGCCCCAGAGCATGGGGAGTGCCCTGGGCAGGGCTTGCCCAAGCCTGGCATATGGGCTGCACCCTCCGCCCTGGGACGTCCTGTACCTAACAGGACCTATTAAAGGGACAAAGGTCCTCACGGGGTGCAGGCACCCCAGGCTCAGCTCTGGCAGCCAGCCCAGGCTTTGAATGAGGTAGGAATCCCTACTCTCAACCTGGCCATCTTGGACCTCAGGATGGGGGGTGGGGGAGAGCAGGGTCCTGGGTTTGTCTCCCTTGGGGCACCGCATGACAGGTGTTCCTTACATAGCAGGGCACAGGCAGGAGGCAGGAGACAGAGTGCTGAAGAGTCTGGGCCCTAGGATCCAGCAGCCTTGAGTTCTAATCCCATCTCTGCCACTTACCAGATGTGTGTCCTTGGTCAAGTGGCTTGGTCAACTCTAAGCCTCAGTTTCCTCATCTCTGAATAAAACAGGGTTCAGAATAGTACCTCCTGTTGATGAAGCATTGAGAAACACCTGAGACACTTACCATAGAGCCTGGCATAAGGAATGCCCACGAAGTAGCCATAGCTGTTTGTTGTTATTTGGAGAAACAGATGGACAGACGGACACCAGTGGCTGGAGATTGTTTCTAGAGACCCCAAACAGAAAGAAGCAGCTCTGAGATTCTTTTAGCAATGGAAGGCTACACCCCCTCCACGATGTTTCCCAGGGAGTCGGCTGGGTAGGGTGATTTAAGGGCTCCTAGATGTCCCATGGGGGGTGGCTGCCCAGAGGTGTCCTCAGGCCAGGGCAGGACATGGGCTCCTGTATCTCCAGATCAGGGCGTGGGGGCAATCAGCTGTTAGAAAGTGGACCCAGTTTTTATTATTGCTAAATGTTATCATCCTTGATAAGAACAAGATTAAAAGGAGGGGGGAAGGTGTAGGGGGAAAGCAAAGTGCAGTGCGGGTCCTGCTGAGCCAGCCTTCAACTTTCTTGGGGCCCTATGAGGACCCTGAAACCCATCCTTTCCCGAGTGGTGTGGGAGTGGGGCAGGGCTTGATGAAATAGGGGGTAGGGCGTGTAGGGACATCCCAGGCAAATGGCTCCTGCACGAAAGGACACAGCACCCACCTCCCACCTCCAGGGTCCCTCACCTGGGGGCTGTCTGCTGAGCTGACCCAAACGAAGGATGGTCTGGGTGCCAATCCAGCTCTGCCCCTTATGAGCCAGGTAATCTTGGGCAGTGTCAGCTCTGCCAGCCTCAGTTTCCCATAAGCCATGCTGATCGCTGTGCCTACTCCAAGCTTGGGGTGAGGGTTAAATGAGGCAGAGGAGGCAGAACGCCTGCTCCATAGAAGCAGTCCTCCGTTCTTCACCATGTCATTTCAAATAGGAGTTGAGCCCCCCAACACTGTTTTTTCTTGGCTTTTCCCTTGCCCCTTTTCCTCTACCTCCTGCTATCATCCTCCCCAAGCCACTAGGGTTCATCTCATGGGGACCTGGACTTGGGGCCAGCTGACCCTCTGACCTGTTCTCTTCAAAGACTCTTGACAGGGAATACAGTGACCCTTCACCACTATGAAGGTCTCTGGTGGTGCAAAGAATTTATACTCAAAAGTTGGGCAATCTACTTCCGTACGGATACCGCCTTGGAAACCCAAGGAGAGGTTGCTATGAGTCGAATCCGACTCGATGGCAGTGAGTTTGGTTGTTTTTTTTGATTAACCAAAAGTGTGACAGCTTGAACTCATCCAGTGGTGCCATGGAAGAAAGTCCTGGCAATTTTATTCCATTAAGATTAAAAAAAAAAAAAAACCTCACTGCCATTGAGTCAAATCCAACTCATAGTGAACCCCGTTGGGTTTCTGAGGCTGTAAATTTTTATGGATGTAGATCGTTCCGTCATCTTCCAGAGTGACTGGTGAGTTTGAACTATTGATCTTCCAGGTAGCAACCAAATACCTTATCCACTATGCCAAGAAAACCCTATGGAGCAGTCCTACTACGTCACATAAGATCGCCATGAGTCAGAATCAACTCAGTAACAATAACAACACCAGTAACTGAAAGGTTGGCGGTTTGATCCTACATAGTGGCACCACAGAAACAAGGCCTGGCACTCAGTTTCCATAAATATAGTAGCCAAAGAAACAAAGCCCTATGGAGCAGATCTACTCTGTAAGACACAGGGTCACCATGAGTTGGAATCGATTCAAGGGCAATGGGTTTGGGTTTTTACCACTGTGGGAGTCAGGCCAGGCTCAACACCCCCATTTTACAATGGGGAAACTGAAGCCTAGAGAGGGATGATGGCTTGCCCAAGACCAAAGTCAGAACCCAGGCGTCCTGGTTCTCCATCCAGAGAACTTCTATCTTCTCCACCAGCCTCCCTGCCCCGCTGACCCTGGCAAGGGCGGGAGCCTGGCCTAGGAGGCCCCAGATTACAAGGGTGATGGGCTGGTGTGGCCGTGGGGCCCCAGCCCCAAGAGGGGACAGGACTCCCCAGGACAGCTCCCCCTCCCCCAGCATTCCTCACCATCAGAGAAGGCTAAAAAAAGCAACACTTTTCAGCCCCAGAGTGTGACCTGTGCGACTTCACAGAATCCAGAGAAAAACAGAGATAACCTTGGAGAGGCCTGACTTTCAAGAGGTTGGGGGCGGGGAGGGGGCACCCTCGGGCTGCAGCCTGGACCTGCAGTTTGGCATGAATCTGGGGTGAGGCCTGGGGGCATGGTGTGAAACAAACCAGGGTTTCTGGTAAACCGAAAAAAAAACAAACCCCAAACTCACTCGAATCGATTCAATCCCTTCTTGGGTTTCCGAGGCTGTATATCTATGTAAGTAGATTGCCCAATCTTCCTTCCAAGGAGTGGCTGGTGGGTTTGAACTGCCAGCCTTTGGGTTAGCAGTCAAGTGCCTTAGGCACTACACCACCAGAGGGTTTCTTAGTAGTGGTTGAAATATTCATTATTGTTATTATCATTATTACTGTTATTAGAGGCACTGTGTATTCAGAGCTGACCATGGTCACTCCCTTGTCCAATGAAGTTGACCCCTTGGACAGACAAAGTTGATCTTTTGGACAAATCCCATTGGACAGATAAGGAGATTGAGGTTCCAAAAGGATCAATAACCTGTCCAAGGTGAGTCACACAACTAGAAGAGAGTGGAACTGGGCTCAAGCCCCTCCACCTCACTGTACCCCTCCCATGCTCCAGCCACATTTGTCTTATTTCAGCCCCTCTTATCTCAAGACCTTCACACCGGCCTTTCCCTCTGCTCTCTCTCTGTATTAATGCCTCCTGCTCCCACCAATCTCCACTGAGTATTACTTCCTTACACAGGTCTTTCCAGACCCCACCTTATTCATTGATTCAACACATACTTATTGAGCATTTACTATGTGCTAGGCATTGTTCTGGGTAATGACAACATAACAGTGAACAAAAATTCCTGTCCTTGAGGAGTTGACATCCAGAGTGGACCACTGAACTTGGAGCTTCATTAACGGAGTGAGCTCTCACCCCAGGAGATGTTGCTGCATTCTGGGGGGTGGTAGGTGGAGATGAAGCCACAGGATCAACCTAGCCCCTCATCCCAATAAGTCTATTTTCCTCTTAAAATTGGAATGAGGGACTTATCTTTTAATTAAGCAACACAGGCCTGTTATGAGTTGCATAGCACCTCAAACTTAACATAAACTTTCAAGAGAAACACAAGATTGTCCATTAGGGCTTCACCCTCAGATGACCTGCTGAGGGGCTGCTCTTAGGGGTACTTTTAGGGGAGAAGGATTTGAGAATGAAAGGCTGTTCTGGTCTGGCCTGAGAAAGCCAGCCTCCAAAAGACAGCATAGAGGGCTAAGAGGGGACCCAGAGCAGAGAAGTCAGAGCCAGGAACCTGGTGCCAGTCAGGGCTCTGTCCCTGCATCCTGTGTTACCTCTGGCAGGCCACCTCACCTGTTTGGGCCTTTGTTTCCTTATGGTAAAATGAGGGGTTTGGGTTAGCGCTTCTCGAGGATCCCAGAAGGTTCTAAAAACCTGTCTGCCTCTGGTTGGCCAGCTTCATCCAGCCCCACATCATCTCCCAGACTTCCCACTGGATCTTCCAGAACCTCCTTCCCAGCCCCCAGCCCTCAGCTCCTAACATTGGTCCTGGTGGTTCCTCCAGCCTGAGACCTGGCTGAAGGCAAAGACCCCACCTCCTCACCACGGACCCTCCCTGCCCCCATTCTCCCTGCTCCAGACTCGGAGGAAAGAAAAAGAAGCAGAGGGAAGGTCACATTTCTCGCTTGGCCCGCTGCCTGGTTTTCATTAGGCCCACTGCCTAATTTTCCTGGGCGGCACTTGCTTTCTTGGCTAGGCTCACCTCTTTCTTAACCATCTCGGAGGAAGGAGTTGCCACACCTCTCAGCCCCCTCACCACCCCGGTATCATGGCCTGGAGTTCTTCCTGCTGTACCACCTCAGTGCTTCTTGCTGCCACGTCAACCTGAATCCCCTTTGCCTGGGTCCCCAAGGGATGGAAAGCCAGGCCCAGATGTATCCAGACTTGTTTAATAATAACACTAATTACGATTGTTTGCATTTATTGAGCACTTACTATGTGCTAGGCCCCATGAACTCAGTGACTCCCCCTAACAACCTTAGGAGGCAGAAACCATTGTTGTTGTTGTTGTTGTTGTTGTTATGTGCCATCGAGTCAGACCCAACTCATAGCGACCCCTCTTGGGTTTCCCAGGCAGTATCACTACGGAAGTAGATTCCTTCCGAGGAATGGCTGGTGGGTTTGAACCGCCAACCTTCTGGTTAGCAGTCAAATGTCTTAGGCACTACGCTACCAGAGCTCCAAACCATTATTATCATCCCCATTTTCACAGATGAGGAAAGTGAAGCTCGGATATGGTAACTGGTGGAGCTAGGACCCAAAATCACTGCCACTGACCACCATGCTGTATGGGTTCAAGGAGGGTTTGAATATTCTTCTCCTAGCTACTCTCCCCGGCCTCCTGCCTTTTTCTGCGTTTCTACCTGTAAGGCCAAAATGGTCATTTCCTTAAGGGTAAGGAGCCAAAACCCAAAGACAGCTCTGAAGGATCCAACCCATTTTAAAGGTGAAGGAGGTGAGGCTGCCCAACCAGGACTTCTGGGCCGAAAAGCTGGTTTCGGGGCACATCAAAGGCCAGAGTCCTTTCTGGGAATGGGGTTAGCTGAAGATGGGAGAGACCAAGGGAAAATTGAGCAACCTGGAAAAGTGTAAAGAGAGTGCTCATGGGCACCTCAGCCATCTTCCTGTCAACCTGGAATAAGCAGACAGAGAATGGATGCTGAAAGTCAGTCTGGCCCATGTGGACTGAACTCTCCTTGTGGGCAGAGAGACCTGGAAGAGAGGAGGGGCAGAAGACTGTCCTTGGAGGAGCTTGCTGGGGGAGACAGGGCCCCTCCTTAGTCAGAAAGGGCAGAGAGCGTGCAGCCACCCTGCGCATCTCAGAAGACACAGCAGACCCTCCCCAGGACTCAGCACTAGCTGGGTACCAGTGGGGCTGCCCAATCCTGGGGTCAGACTGGCGATAAAAATTCTGCAGTGGGGACTGCAGTGATCAGAGTCTTAAAAAAAAAAAGGAGCAAGAGAGAAAGAAAGAAGAGGGGGAAAAAATCCTCTAGTGCCTGACATTCTTTTTAGGATGCCCATAAAAGATAATGTGACCTGTAAAATCTGCAAGCTGCTTCCAAGCCTGTGGTGGCTGGCCCCACCCCCACTCCTACCCCCACTCCCCTGTCCTGCCCCCAGGCGGAAGGCACTGCTGGGGTGCCTGGAGGGGCCTAGGCACTCTGAGTGGCAAAGGGACCGTCAGGCTAGGGGACAAAACCTGCTGGTGCTGCCACTGCCAGGGTCAGGCCAGGTGGACAAAGTTGGGAGGGTGAGACCCCTTTCCCTCCTTCTTTGCCCCTTCTTTCGGCCCCTCGGGTCAGCAGGGCTTTACTGCCAGGCCAGGGGGTGGGAATGTGCTGGGGCAGATCCCAGCTCTGGCTCTTGGGTGAGTCAGCCCCGTGGGAGTGTGTTGATGAATCCAAATCTTGGCTCTTTGTTTTCGGCTCCTGGGAATTCAGGAACTAGGGGCAAACACCCCATCCCCTGGGTCTGCTGCCAGGTAGTCACAGTGAGATGCAAGTCAGGAGATCCGAGTTCTAATCCCAATTTCCCCACCGCCTGGCTGCACGTAAACAATGTAAATTCTTAGCAGTCTTGGGCCTCAGTTTCTCTGCCTTTAAAATGGGCATGAATAGCCTGCCCTTTGTAATTTTACAACAAGCTAATAAAGTGAAAAGTTACATCATAGCTAGTATAGTTCTTGGGATGGTAACTAATCATCATTTGCTGAGTACCTACTATGTGCCAGGTACCTGCAGCCTTTTGAGCTCTGTGAGATTATCATCCTCTTTTTCAAAGGCGGAAACCCAGGCTCACAGAGGTTAAGGAACTCGCCTGAGGCCACATGACTTACACACTCAACTCTCAGGCTCTCCAGCCTCCCACGGTGGGAATTAAGGCCGTGGAGTCACTAAGGTTTGTGTCACCCAATACAGGAACTCATGGTGTCACCCCCACCTCCCATGGACCTCCTCCCATACCAGACCATACAGAATCCTTAGTAATGTTTGTTAATCGTAGAATAATACATGATAGATAGAGCTATAAATTGCTCAAATGCAATATTTCTTAGATTATATGAAAGCTAACAACAAAATTGTCTTATAAATTCTTTCTACATTGAATTACAACATTATTAGTTATTGAGTAGAACACTTTATTTTTCTCCTTTTCCTTTAATTACCACTTCATTCTCAAAAAAGTTATTGATATAGGTTCACAAATATTAATTACCACAATACTGTAACTAAAACACCAGAAAATTTGACAAAATCTGTGACTATAAAAACATTGACGGTAACGAAAATAACAGCATGGGCTTGTAGCCCATGAAGATGAAACCACAAGATTTCAAGTGTTGTTGTAATTGGGTTATAATGACAGCTCTGACCAGAGCTCATTGAAAGGTTCAAAAAGTTAGCATAGAGCTTTGGCTTTGTAGGCACATTAATACACGGACACTGAGCTTATGAAGAGTGTTTTTGTTGTTATAACTAACTGCAGGGATAAATTTCTGCTGAAACATTGTATAGACAGTCATTTTGGTGTCACCACCTCTGACAGTGTCACTCAGTCCACACCCCCACACTCCCTAGTGATATCACTGAATTAAGGACATTCCTGCAATGATGCCCGGTCAGGTGATTGCTGGGCTGGTGGGTTACCTCCCCTGTCCTATTTCCAGATGAGGGTCAGTCTAGGGACCATAAACTTGGTATCCCCTTCTCCAGTTTCCTCTCCAGACAACCCTTACCTGCCGCAGGTCCCAATGGGATGCACTGCCTCCTCCCCAGTCTGGGTACCCCCTAAGCCCCACCCAACTACTTAGTCCTTGAGGCCAGGAGGCCCTGGGCTTTGGCGTCTTCCAGCACCTTCAGTGAGTGGATAAGGCTGGACTTGGTGTCCCAAAACCCAGAAGTAAGCATGTCACAGCTGGAGAGACCTCCAGATCTGCAGATCTCCTCAGAAGGGCCCAGCCAGCCAGTTTCCCAGTTTCCAATCTCCTGGACTCCATATCCTCACACCAGCCTGAGAGCGGATGCCTCCTTGGGGCCTCACTGCCACCTGAGCGCAAACCCTGGGAACACTTCCTTTCTAGGGTGGAGTTCTCCCCTAACCTCCTCTTTGTCCCAATCCTAGGATTCAACTGATGTTTCCAAATGCTTCCATTGAGCAATGAAACAAAGCCTTTCATACTCCTTTCCTGGATGGGGGCCTAGAGCCCATGGGTGGTTAAGCACTCACTACTAACCAAAAGGTCAGCAGTTTGGATCCAACTAGACGTACCTTGAAAGGTTTGGTGATCTACTTCTGAAAGCTCATGGCCTTGAAATGCTATGGAGCACAGTTCTACTCTGAAGCACATGGGTCACCATGAGTCAGAGTAGACTCGATGGCAATTGGTTTTGGGGTGGGGCTGGTCCAGGAGAAACCCCAGGTCCCGTACTTCTGTCCCTTCTTTACGTTTTCCCAAATACTCTCATTAACATAGAGTACACCTATGCCTTGTGTGGCTGAGGAAAGTCACTGTCACTCTGTAGTCCTCACAGTGACAAAATAACAATGGCAATGAGTCAGGTGTGTGCTGTATGTTAGGTGTTGTCCATACAGTCACTCATTCCACTCCCATTTTACAGATGAATGGAGATAAAATGACTTCTCATTTAAAATGATTTGCCACTGACTAGATCATGCAGCTAGTCTGTGACAGAGTCAGGATTGGAACCTAGGTCTCTTAGCATGAAGGTCCTGGCTCTTAGCTGCCAAGGTCCCTTCTAGCTCTGCCAGCTTTCAAGTCTCTTGGTAACTCTGTCTGCACCCTCAATGACCTGGTTCATAGCAGGTGTCCAATGGATGCTTGCTGAGTGGATGAATTAACCCATGTGTTTTCTCTCTCTCTTTTTTCTTAATTCTGGCAAAATATATATGACATAAAACATGTTATTTTAGCCATTTGAAGTGTATAATTCAGTGACATTAATTACATTAACCATGTTGTGCAACCATCGCCAACATCCATTCCAAAAGTTTTTCATCACTCTAAATAGAAATAAGTTAAGCAATAACTGCCTATTTCTCCCTCCCTCCAGCCGTGCATGGTTTTGAATGTGTGAGAGCACAAATGAGGGGATGAATCAGCAAGTGAACTAATGAATGAGTGACCTCAACACTCAATATAACTATGAAAGTTCGGAAGCAGCTGAGTGATTATAAACTCATATATCAGTTGAGGAAAGGGAAGCACAAATGGTTTGTGCTTGACTATGAAAGGTTGGCAGTTCAAACCCACCCAGCAGAGCTGTGGAAGAAAGGCCTGGACATCTGCTTCCATAAAGATTACCAAGAAAACCCTTCAGAACACAGTTCTGCTCTGTAACACATGATGTGACCATAAGTCAAAACTGACTCAACAGCAATGAGTTTGGTTTATTGGTTTATCAGATGAAGAAATTAAGGCTCAGAGAGGGAAAGTAGTAAGCTTGAGGTCACACAGCATGTAGGGGTAGAGATAAGAACCAAGCCTTCAAGCCCCTAGTCTAAGACTCTTGCTTCAGATGCCACCCAGCCAGCCACAGGCCCTTCCCACCTCCCTCCTTCTTACATCACCCCTCCACACTGTACATTCAGTTCTGCCTCCCGTCCCCAAGGGAGGAGGCTGCGAATGAAGTGTCTTTAAGCTGCCCTTTGAGGGATGAGCTGAGGAGGGGGCTGGAGAGGGGCTTCCATTGAGTGCGCAGGGCGAGGAGCCCAAACCCGTCTGTCTGAGATGGGGTCAGCGCAGGGGGTCTTTCTTTGCAAGCACTTACGGCACAATTGATGGGCGAAGCGCTCATCAAACGAGGGACAAATCATAAAGTTCGGGAGATGGAAATTAGGCACGGACAAACGATCCAGGTGCAGGGGAGATTTATGGGGGAGGCTGTATTCGAGCTAATGATTTCTGCTAATGATTCTCTGAAGTGTACAGTGGCACAGAGCCCGCGCTCCATGGGGTGACATGAACCCTGCGGGCCGGATGAAGGACATTCCTGGAGAGACGGTGATGGCAAGGGGATGAAAGATGAAGGACCCCAAATACCAGCCCCCTGGGGGTGGCAGGCGGGGACAGGGCTCTTGGGGTGTGATCAGACCCTGCATAGATTGATTGCATGACCAAGCTCCTTGGCCTGTTCTCCACACACCCTGAAAGTGCCTCCCAGCCTGGCAATGCTGAGCATTGGCAGGTCCTGCCCACTGCTGACATGCACACTTTCAGAGCCCACCACCATCTTTCATTCCACCAGCCCCCCTCACCAACACAGACTCTGACTGCAAACCATCTCTCCCTGCCCCCTTTCGCCTCCCCTCACCACTCCTCTCCTCTCTAAGAGCTGTCCCCTCTAAAATACTGCTGCACCCATTTCATGTCCCTGCCTTTCCACCCTCTAGCTTCAATGTTCCTGTGGCTGCTGCCTCCTCAAGAACCCCCCAGTAGCCACCCCCCGCCCCAGCTTCTGGTCCTGAAGCATCCAGTCCTCTTATGGCCTGACTTAGGGATGCTGACTCTCATGGCTCTGTGGGACAACCTCCCTCAAATCTCCCCTAAATCCTGCTTGCTGCAGACCAAGTCCAAATCTCCTGCTTCTGTTGTTCCTCAGGGAATAGGAAGGCTCTGCCTTTCAGAATAGAGCTCGGAAACTGTTCATAGTAAATTCACGGAGGTCAAGTCACCAGTCACCAAGACACATGCTTTTTTAGAACATTTTTCTGCAATGAGCATGGGTATGTAATTGTTTTTAAGTGAAGGATAAAAACTATAGATTGCTGGGATGAAGGGAGGAGGGTGCCTGAGTCCCCTCACCTGCTGCATTTGGGGGTGAAGGGAGGAGGTGCCTGAGTCCCCTCACCTGCTGCATTTGGCCAAATTCTTCCTCCTCTGCTTCAACTTCATCTCAGGTGTGCTGAGTCCTCACCCTATTCCCCAAGCCCACGACTGAGCATGCTCACACCTACAAGCTCACGAAATCCTCACAGCAGTCCTGTGAAGTGGGCTTATTATTGTACCCATTTGAACTGGGTCCTAAATTCATGTCCACCAGGAACCTCAGAATATGACCTTATTTGGAAATAGGGTCTTTGCAGATGTAATTAGTTAAGATGAAGTCACACTGGAATAGGGTAGGCCCTAAATCCAATCACTAGTGTCCTTATGGGAGCTCTGGTAGCATACTTGACTGCTAATCAGAAGGCTGGCGGTTCAAACCCACCAGCCACTCCTCAGAAGGAAGATGGGGCAGTCTACTTCCATAGTGATACTGCCTTGGAAACCCAAGGAGGGGTCACTATGAGTCGGGTCCGATTTGACGGCACATAACAACAACAACAATAAAGTGTCCTTATAAGATGGTCATATGACAACGGAGGCAGAGGTTGGAGAATGCAGCTACAAGCCAAGGAGTGCCAAGGATTGCTGGGACCAGAAGCTAGAAGAGGAGAGCAAGGATTCTCCCCTAGAGACTTCAGAGGGAGCTTGACCCTGCCAATACCTTGGATTCAGACTTTTAGCCTCCAGGACCATAACACAACACTGGTTGTTTTAAGCCACTCAGTGTGCAGCACTCTGTTACGGCAGCCCTAGAAAACGAATATACCATTTTCCAGATTGGAACATCGAGGTTCATAAAGGTAAAGAGATTATTCAAGGCCTTCTGGTTAATATACAACAGGGTGACACTTGAACCCATGCCCCTTGATTTCTTACCCATGTTCCTTCCACTGCATCAAACCCTGCCCGTTGCCTGCAGAAGCTTGCGTCCTTATCAACCAAGATCCCTCTATGGATGGAGCTGGAGGGAGACAAGTATTGGGATATAACTGGCAGGAGGGGCCTGGAGAAAAAGCAAAGGGGTGGCCTCTGACCACCTTCCTTGAGAGGGCAAAAAACCAGATAAGTTCAATTAAGTTCAATATCCAGCAGGAAGGAATTGGTCAGGTAAACCATAATGTATAGAATCTTACAAGGACCTCTGGTGGTGCCGTGGATAAAGCATTCAGCTGCTAACCAAAATGTCGGTGGTTCAAAACTATCAGCTTCTCTGCAGAAGAAAGATGAGAAGGTCTGCTTCCGTAAAAATCTACAGCCTTGGAAACCCTGTGGGGCAGTTCTACCCTGTCCTATTGAAGCACTGTGAGTCAGAATTGACTCAATGGTAGTGGGTTTGTTTGTTTCTTTCTTTTGTTTTTTTAAATGGATCTTATGTGGTTGTTGAATGTAGCCCTCATGTATGGACTTGGAGAAATGTTCAAAACATACTGCAAAGTGGATAAAGAGGTTTCAAAACAGCTTGAGGCAAAAAGACCCCGTTTTCTGTCATAGCAAAGATCTCTGTGTGAACATATCATATGGACAGTTGCCTCTTCCCCCAAAATGGGGGCACAGGAAGGGAGGGCTTAGGGACATTTTTCATTCTCTATCCCCTTCTGCGTTGTCTGAGTCTTATACAACAAACATGTGAAACTTTAATAATCAGAGGGGGAGAAACCCAGCAAAGCTATTTTCATTTGGAAAACATAAAAAGGGACTGCTGTAAGCAAGCTTGGGGCAAAGGCGATGCCTGGGTCGCAACCTGGTGCTGGGAGCGCCTGCTGCGGCCACTCTTGTTAGCTGTCCTCAGAGCATCACTTCTGACAACAGATACTTGAACGTGGTGGGGGGAGGGTCGCTTTGGAATCCTCCCCTCTCACACACACACACACACACACACACTCACAGGCCCATACCTCCCACCCACCACCCCCTCCAGGTGTGATCAAAGGCCAAAGTGAAAATGAGATCTGAAACTTCAGCCTGGAAAAGCAAGGAGGCTGATGCAGGGATAAGGAGGGATCGCTGCTCACCAGCTGGACACCTCCCCACCTCCCAGTGCCACCCCTTCCCTCTCTGTCACCTCTCCACCAGCACCCCCCCCCCAAGAGATGGAGCAGCTGTCTGTGGGCACAGCTCCAGGGTCCACCCCCTACTGTCCTAGAGCCTACTCTCTGGCCCCCTGGAGACCCCCCTCTACTGGACTCATTACTTTGGACTCAGGCAGTGTTTCTAGAAGGCTTCTTTCCCAGAGGTAGCAAGTTCTTAGAGAGAGGTGACCCATGAAACTGGCTGGATGAAGGGATCGGATTAGATGCTGTCACCTGGTGAAACAGAGCCCTGAAGGGGGAACCTGGAACAAGTCCGTTCTCCTGGGAAGCTGGTGGGGCTTCCTGGGGCAGGGGGCTGAGAGGAGGGTGGTCTGAGTCAGGAGCAGCACCGTGAAGATAAATGTTGCAAAGCATCATGGAAAGGTCATGAGATTTGGCATCAGAGCAGCCATGTTGAAAGTCCCAGCCAGGTCATTCCTAGCTCTGTGATCTTGGGCAAGTCCCTCAACTTCTCTGAACCTCCTTTCATCATCTGGAAAATGGTGTTGATAATAATATTAACAACTTTATACGACAAACAGAGACTTAACGTATGTAAAGCAACACTGCTTGATAAAATGCTCTATAAATGGCAGCTAAGAGTTCTAGTGGCGTAATGCCTAAGGCATTTACTGTTAACCAGTAGGCTGGTGGTTCAAACCCACTAGCCACTCCTCAAAAGGAAGGTTGGGCAATCTACTTCCGTAGATATACTGCCTTGGAAACCCAAGGAGGGGTCACTATGAGTTGGATCTGACTCAACGGCAGTGAGTTTGGTTTTTGTTTATCACTATTGTAGTTGCCCTTAGAGAAGATGAGACAGAAGGCTCAAGATGTCCACAGACCTAGTCTAGTATGGGAGAAATTTGAGATTGAGTAGTCACCCAGTCACTCTGGCCCACCCAATGGCTGGAGGAGGGGATGAAGACAGGAAGAGGAAGGGAAAGGGGAGGCACCGAGGAGATGGCATAGACAAAAATATGTCATGATCTTGCCCCATCTGGGTCACAAGCTGCACCCAGGAGTGGTGACTCAGAGAAATAAATCTCCACCCAGAGACTGGTCCCACAGGCCACAGCTCAGGCTCATGGGCACACCAAGCATATGCTGGGGAGGCCCAGGGAGTAATGCTCAGAGTCGCCCATCTTCCTGATGGCTCAGTTGCCCCTGGACTCTTCACATCCCAGCCTAGGCTGAGGACCTAGAGTCAGCCAGCCCCATTTCCTTCAAGACAGGGTAGGCCCAGAGAGATAATGGAATTATCTGGGGCCATACAGGAAGGCCTGTGAGATTTTTCTCATTCAAACTCAGAGAGGTCAAGTCATTTGCCCAATATCACACGGCTAAGATTCTAGAGCCAGGAAGCCCACAGCTTGCCCATCACGTCAGGCTGCCCAGAGTTTAACTAGAGACTGATGCTAGACGAGCCTCAAGCTCTTTAAGACCCAAGGACTGTGGGATGCTCAGGAGGAGTAGCTCCGTGGACTCTAAGGCTCAGAGTGGGCTTTCCAGGGGCTTCTAAGGACCTGATTTGTGGGGTGGTTTCACAGCAGGCACCACCCTTGGGAGTGAGAGGTGCACAATCAAACTAGTCCACATGACCTTAGTGATTCACCTTACCCCTGAACTTCCCCAAACACCTCTCCTTCCATCAGAAATGCCTCCTCTGGGTAGTTCCCTGTCTCACTGTGTCTCCCTGAGCCACTGTCCCTTTGCTTCACTGCCCTGGAATCAGTGTCCCTGACTCTGGGTGGCTGGGTAGCTTCTCCAGTGTTCTCTTTCTTCAGAACCACAGATAGTGGGCACCCAGGCTAGCCTTGCCATAAGCAAAGGTGACTTTTGATTAACTAGCCTGATGCCCTAAACCCACTGCTGTCAATTCATATCCAACTCATGGCAACCCCTCCTTGGGTTTCCGAGGCTGTATCACCATGGAAGAGATTGCCCAACCTTCTTTCTGAGGAGTGGCTGGTAGGTTTGAACCACCAGCCTTCTGGTTAGCAGTCAAATGCCTTAGGCACTATGCTGTCTGATGTCCTAGTGAGGGTAATTCACTTTACAGAAAGGCTTCTCTTTGCAGAAGGCTGCTTGGCCAGAGTCCTTTAAACAGCCAGTTATCCTAGCTCTAGTGAAGTGAGTTTGTTCACAGAGCTCCAACTCACTTGTTTGCTCTGAGGACTGGGCCTGCCTGCAGCCTGAGAAGCTCACATACCTGTCTGCTCTGTCTGGCCTATTTAGTGTGGCATTCAAGGCCTTTCACAATCTGCCCAAGCCTACCTTTCATAATAGACATTAAAACAATGGTGATGATGGTGCCTTGCTGACCATCAGCCTTTACACACACAGTTTTCTTGCCCAAAAGTTCTCCTCCTGCTTGTCTAGGTTCAATTCCTACTTTCTTTTTCATACCCAGCACAAAGATCCACTCCTTAAACCATCCCTGCCCAGGTAGAATTTGTTCTGCTGTCCCTCTCTGTGCAGCATCAATGATTTGTGTTGGTCTGTCTCTTGCTGAATGGGGAGCCTCAGCCATTCAGTGAAGATGTATTAAAATCACCAAATCCCCTACCCCCAAAAAAAACCATTCACTGCCATTGAGTTGATTCCAACCTATAGTAACCCCCATTGGGTTTCCAAGGCAATAACTCTTTATGGAAGTAGATTGCACCATCTTCGTTCCATGGAGCGGCTAGTGGGTTTCAACCGCCAACCTTCTGGTTAGCAGTCAAATGCCTTAGGCACTGTGCTACCAGAGCACCTTAATCATCTCCCTTCTCCCCCCAAAAAAAACAAAAAAACAAACTCACGGCTATCATGTCCATTTGACTCTAGCAACCCCTCCTTGGGTTTCTGAGGCAGTATCTTTACAGAAGTAGATTGCTCAGTCTTCCTTCCGAGGAGTGGTTGGTGCATTTGAACCGCCAGCCTTATGGTTAGCAGTCAAATATCTTAGGCACTACGCCACCAGAGCTCCCAATCATCACCCAGTCGACCAAAATTTATCAAATACCTACTATGTGCCAAACCCTGTGCTAAACAAGACCGACGAAACCTCAGCCCATGGAGCACAAATTCAACACAATGCACATGTCAACAGATACGTGGACTAGATTGTTTCAAACCCTGACAAATCCTGTGACAAAACAAACAGGGAGATGTTCTAGAGGGAGCCCTGCAGATGCAACTCTGGTCTTGACCTAAGCAAATCCTTCTTCCAGTCTGACCCAGTTCTGTCTCAGAACTCCTGCACCTGTCACTCACTTATTCATTCATTCAATCAATCATTTATTCACCAAGCACCAACAGGGCTGGGTGGTATTCTCTGATGCCTTGGGGTCTCTGGGGGAAGCGGTGCTGCTCAGAGTCCCAGTGAATCCAGGGAGACTGAGGCTGGGGCTGAAGTGGGGGGCTGCATGATATAGAACATTTCCCTCCCTCTGATCAGTCATGCTTCCTAATTCAATAAGGTGAGAAGGAGCATAATTTGATCATATTTGTTTTGCATCACTGCAAAAACAGAAAATGAAGGGCTGCAGAACCGCACCAATTTACTTCATCCGACCTTGATTAAAAGAAAATTAATTGTCGCATCTCTCAGGATATCACAGGCAGCAGCCAATGGCTCTCCAGGATACCACAAAGAGAGGGAAAGAGAGGGAGAGATGCTTCCTGCCCGTTTCTCTAACCACTTCCAGCCCGGCTGGCAACAGGGAACAAACGTGAGTGGAGGGGCCGAGCTCAGGTGGAAGAGGTCACTGTCATTGGAAGAGGGGACGCCAAGCTGGTCCTCTTCTCTCCCATCTGCTCTGGGTTGCACCCCCCTGTCCCTCCCCACCCAGAGAGGACTCTATGAGTTGGAGCCCCCATCCCAGAGTCCTCCCCAGGCTTCCAAAAGCCTTCAGGGGCCCTCTTGCTGCCCAGACATCTTGTGGGGAAGTCCAAGGTAGTTGCCCCCCAAAGAGCCAGCCCCCTCTAGCTTGTCTCCACCCCTACCCCCACTGCAGGCTGCCCAGCCCCAGCTCTGAGAGAGCAGGAAGAAAGGAGGGGGCCTGATGCTGCTGCCCGGGTGAACCAGGGTGGGGATGTCAGGGGGAGAGGAGCTCATGAAAAGTTAATGCCCCCTTGCAGGTTGTTGATTTTTGTTTGTTTTTCTCTTTTTGCCAGAAGAGAAGCCTCTTTCATTAGCCCAGACTGTCATTACCCAGCATTAAATTTTCATGGAGCAGGCAGGAGATCGGGCAGGGGGAGTCAAGCAGGGGGGCAGGCCGGGGGCTCCCCGGGCTGGGCCTGCTAGGGGCTGAGACCAGCTCCCCTGGGCTCCCATCTGTACACTGCTAGGTCTTAACAATACTTACTGCATTTCTCTGTCACCTATTATGTGTGAAGCCGAGCCCATGGACCATACATAGCCTTTGATCTATTCCTAACAATCCCACTGGTCAGTTCTGTGAGTATTCCCATTGTACAGATGAGAACCTGAGGCTCAGAGCGGTTGTGTCAGTGAGTTAGTGGAGACCCCCATACTGAGCTTTCACCAGGAGAAAGGTAAAGATAGGAATAGAGAAGGATAGTTGGAACTTAAGGAGCCAGGAAGACAGCCCTGAGCATTTTACCCTGGAAGAGCAGCAGATGCTGGACCCTAGCCCCAGCCCAGGAGGCAGTAGGCGGCTCCTCTCAGCTGGGCCAGGGTCCGGGCAGGCAGGGCCCAAGCCTCGCCAGGCAGGTGTTGGACCCCACAATGGTGCACCTGGCACGGGCGCCTGGCTGCCCATTCAGCACCAAACAATCACTGCTCTGCAGCCGCCGGCCCAGTGGCCTCCAGGGGCGGCATGACAAGGGCCAGCTGAGCAGATGGGCCGCGGGTGTCGGGTTTCCAGCCTCGGGTGGGGGTGGGGGGCAGGCTGCCCCAGAGAAGGAGGGGAGGAGGGATCAGGCTCCTCCCAACTCTACTGGCCCATCCCAGGCTGTCTCCAGTCTCTGGGGGCAGGCAGGGCAGGGGGCAGAGGGGTACTGTTTACCCTTCACCACTGGGCAGAAACACAAATCCCAGGCCAGGCCAGGGCTAAGTTAGTGGGCTTCGCTTAGGCCTGGGAAGAGAATCCTAAGGCTGGACTCCGGCTCTAGCACCTACACCAACAGGTCACAGAACTTCTCTGGGTCTCGCTTTCTTTATCTGTAAAGTGGGTGTCCACTCACTAAGTATATATATCAAGCACTTGGTATATACTGGAAACCAATTTGGGCACCCAAAAAACCAGCAGTTAACAAATTGATATAAGTCCCTGCCCTCACAGAGCTTACATTCTAGGGTGAGGCATAGACAGTAACCAAGATAAATGGATTAAATACACAGCAGCCTTCACCAGGATAAGGAGGGATGGAGAGGCCAGGGGCTTGCAACTTGAGATAGGAGTGCTGGGAAGCCTCAAGAGAAGGTGATATTGGAGTCCATCCCAGAAGGAGGGTGGGAGTGAGCAAGCGGGTCTGGGGGAAAAGCATTACACCAGAAGGAACAGCAAGTGGATGCTAAGAGTTCTTGCTCCTTGGGATTTGGGGAGTACAGGAGGAGAAGATGCAGGGAAAACACTTAGCAGGGCCAGGCCCCCAGTCCTGGCTCAGGAAGGACACACTGCTCACTGGGATGATGCTGGCACTTCTCACACTCATGCCCACTTGTCTGTCTGCCCACTTCTGTGATCTCTGAGCTCCTAAAGGGTGGAACCATTATCCCCGTTTTCACACAAGCAAACTGAGCTTGAGAAGGGAGGTTCTGGGTGATGTACTCTTTTGACTTGGCTGGTGGTGAGAAAGTGGTGGAGCCAGGGCAAGACCCCAGACCTCCTGACTCCCTCTCCAATGCTTTGTCTGTCTTGTACCAGACAGGCAAAGAAGACAATGGTGAAGGCAGGGAAGGAGCAAAGATCCCACAGTTGGTGCATGCTCAACCCATCTTTGCAGGGCAGTGGGTTTGCTTGCAATGCCCTGTAGTTTGGAGAACCTTCCTAGTCACTCTGAGCATGGCTTTCAGGCACCAGGGGCCTGTGGTGTTGAGAAAAGAGGGTCTGGAAAGAGATGGGGATGGTCTAACCCTCTTGTATTATAGAAAGGGAAACCAAGGCCTAGAGACTTTGCCAACACCTGGCCTCTGTGATCAAATCTGTACAATGAGGCTCTGTCTGTCATGGGTATAAAGTGCCAACCACTGCAATGGTAAGGCGAGTGGGAAGAGGCAGCCTCAGAGGTCAGGTTGAAGAGCAGCCAGAAGTGACCTCTGAAGAAGGCTTGGGCTGCAGATGCCTGGCACACATGGGCAGGCCCTTGGGCTGAGGATGCATGGAGATCAGCAGCAGAGCTTGGGGCTGCAATGTGAGTTGGGGACCAATGACAGGCTGGTGTGATCAGGAAGAGCCAAGAAAAGGTGGCTGCCCCACTCCTGAGATCCCACCATACTTGCTTCTTTGGGTCACATTCTGCAAGCAGAAGTCCCTTGGAGGGGTTGTTATTGAGACCCCACACCTCAGTATCAAAAAGCTGGGGAGATCATCCCTAGGTCAGGAGCAGTGCAGCAGGCAAAGCCAGGCACATCCTGCTGGGCCCTGATGTCACATTCAAACGTGGCCTCTGTCACATCTTGGTGAGTGACCCCAGCCATTACTGTGGCCTCCCCTGCCACAGTGTCCTCATCTATAAAATAAGAAGGCAAACAACAAGAACACTGGCCACATGGGGTGGTTGGAAGGACTGGATGACTGTGTATGCTAGGCCCTCCATAGCCTGGGCACAGGATCAGCGTGCACCGTGGGGCACTGGTAGCAGATTTGAGGGCTTGCAAAGCAGAGAAAGAGCCCTCGTGCCTGCTGGAAGGGTGAGGAGGAAGGGAAGAAGCTGAGGCTCAGAGAGCTTAGGGGACCTTCCCAAGGTTATATAGATGTTAGTGAAAGATTCAGGATTTGAACTCAGGCTTACCTGGTTCCTGGGCTCTGAACAGCCTCTCTGTGGTGTAAGGGAAAGGCCAGGACATCAAAGGTGTGGTCAGCTCCCTCCAAACACAGCTGGTTACCAGCACCCCACAGGGTCTCCATCACTGGTGGGCTCTGGGCCTGACAACCAGCCTTACTCTCAGTGTTCTTGGGGGAGAGGGCACCCAGCGAGGCTGGGGCCAAGTGGCAGATGAAGGGTGAGAGGGTCCCACCTCTTCTTCAAGCCACCCCCGAGCTTGGCTAGGTTCCTTCCTCCCATCCTTGCTCCCTTCCTTCCTCCCATGCTTGCTCATTCTAGGAACAAAGACAATTTGGGTGCATCCCCACTTCTGGTCTCTGCTAATTATCTAATTCTCTACCCCTCAACTACTTTTTCTTCAGGGTGCCCCCCTGCCTGATCTGGAGGATGTAGGAGTATTAGTGGGAATGGTGTGTGTGGGGGTCCTCATCCATTCAGGGAGCCCCACAGGTGACCAGGCCAGCCTCTAATGGGGAGTGCTCAGGTCGTACCATGGGCTCACCACGTGCTGCTCCTACTTGTTTCTCCCGGGATCTTGGCACAGATAGGACACAAGTCCAGGGATCTCCACACTGTCAGGGATGGGTGTGTACAAATGTGTGTGGGTGTAGGTTAACATGTGTGAACGATGTATGTGCGTGTGCAAGCATATGAAGGTGTAAGTAGAGGGGTGATGTGCATGTGTATATATGACAGCGTGCATGAACAAATGTGTGCAAACATGAGGTGCATGATGTTTCTGTGGAGCATATTTGTGGGTCAGTAACACAAATAACTAATGAGTGTGCATGTGTGTACAGATGTGTGTGCATGATTGTGTATTTGTGCACGAGTAACTTTGTGTTTGAGTGACTATGAGTGTGAGAGGGTGTGATTGAGTGTAGGTTAAGTATGTGTGTGTGTATGTGTGTACAGGGCCAGCTGGGAACAAGGGGCCCTACTCCCCAACACGGGAACCCACTGGGCCCGTCAGGGAGTATGGCCCAGGGCCAGCTGTAGGGACTTCAGACCTCCAGCCTGAGGTCTGCTTCCTGCTGTGACTGGAGCTCCCATCCTTCCTGCTGAAGGGAAGGAAGAGCTCACCTAGGGCAGATTGGGCTGGCTGCGGATGCAAAAAGACTCTGTGCTGATTTGCATCTTTCATTTGCATATATTTCCATAGGACCCATTGATTGGCTATTTGAAAGCCCCTACTTCTTCCTAACCCCTGCTGGATAATGGTGTCTCTGCTTGCCAAGGCCCTACCCAGAGAAAAATCATGCTCTGCTTGACTGAGGGCTGAGGCTAGCCCATTGGGGCTGAAGCTAACCAATGGGTCTCCAAAGAACCTCACTCACTGCTGTCAAGCCAGCTCCAACTCATAGCAACCCCTCCTTGGGGCTGTATCCGAGGCGGTATCTCTATGGAAGTAGATTGCCCAGTCTTCCTTCCAAGGAGTGGCTGGTGGGTTTGAACCACCAGTCTTCTGGTTAGCAGTCAAATGACTTAGGCACTAAGCCACCAGAGCTCCTACCAATGGGTCTAGCTTGGGGGAAACTGGTTGTTCATTGTGAATCAGGCCCTTAGGGCATTGCTTCATGGCACAGAGTATATAACCGTCCTCAGGTCTCATCTGGGGCATGAAATCTAGAAGTTGCTTCCTGGTTATTCCATCAAGAAATGACCAAATGCGTGAGTGGGACAAAACAGTGTCAGCTACCCAGAGGTCTCAAAGCTTTAGTTAAGGTTTTAGCAGTGGGGTCCCCAGAACCTCTGAGAGGGGACCTAGCCTCCTGGGCCAATCTGGCCAGCCCTGACAATGGATGGAAACTAAGATGTTTGTCAGGATTCTGTCTTCTGCTCCTCAAGCCCACCCCTGCCCTCCCTACTGAGTTGGGATCCAAAGGCATGATCTCTTCTCTCCAAGTCAGGGCCAGCCACCTGATCATCCACCTTCAGAAACCCCCTCTATTTCCCCAGGTCTGTGACTCCCCTGGGGGTCCCTGGGTAGTGAAAATGGTTAACATGCTTAGCTGCTAACCAAAAGCTTGGAGATTCAAGTCCACCCAGAAGGACTTTGGAAGAAAGGCCTGGCAATCTACTTTGGAAAAAAAAGTCACTGAAAATCCTGTGGAACACAGCTCTACTCTGACACACATGGGGACACTATGAATCAGAATTGGTTCAATGGCAACTGGTTTGTGAGTCCCCCAGCCTCCCAGAGGGCAAGCTACAAGAGGCTGGAGGCAGAGGAATTCTCAGAAAGGAGAAAATAACTGTGATGAATGTGGCAGAGGGATGAGTGTGTGTGCATGTATGCATATGCCTGTGTGCAAGAGAGTGTGTCCAGTCAGTGGTGCCCTTACTATCCCGTGTCCATGTGAGAAGATGCGCATCTTGAGCACAGAATGGCCACACCACGTAGGTCTGTCTACCTGTGTGTGCATTCATGCTTGTATGCTCGATAATGTGTCCAGGAAAATATGTTTCCAGTGTGAAAGGCCTGCATGCTCCTTTTCAATTTGTCTTTCCACCTAGGTTTTCAAATTTTCCATGAGAGTGGACAGCATTGCTCCATGATGATTGGACCTTTGAGTTTTTGTTTTCTCAACAACACATCAGACACATATATGTATAAACATGTACACCTGTGTGGTGATATTGTTATATATTATTTGTGAGTGCACATGCTATCTATATGTTTGCACATATATCCTTGCATGTCAACTATGCACATGCTCATGTTAACACCTGTCAGTGTTGTGTACATGTTTGGGCACACATGTGAACCTGTGTACAGTTTGCCTAAGTCCTTGTAAGTGGCTCCTATGTGAATTGTATGCAGGCATACGTGTGTGAACATGGTACCACACTAGGTGATCACATGGTGTGGGTATGCCAAGGTCCCCATAGATGTGTGGGTGCCCAGGGGCATGCAGCACATGTGTGTGAGTGCACGGGGAGTGCGTGACTGTGTGCAGTAGGTGTGTGTACAGTACAGCATGTGTTTGCATATCGGGAGTTGAGGATGTTTAGTAATTAAATCCCTTTTCATCCTTCTGCACCTGTCTCCTTCTGAAAGCTGAGAGAACAGACGTCAAACGGGACAAGGGCTGGATTGAATACAGCCAATTCTGAAATATTTATTAGCTTGTGACTCCGCTCAATGGAGGAGAAGGAATGCCAGCTAATCCACCCAGCAGTGCTCGCAGCAGGGGCATTTCTCAACAGGGACGTCTTGTATTTCAACGACTGCCCACTCTGTCCAAAAATGGCAGAGTTTTCATCTGGGCCCGTGTGGGGTGCTCCAGAACACTGGGTAAGAGCCCAGCGGGCAGAGATCAAACTCTGAGCACTTGTTCCTTGGTTCCTCTGCTCCCTACTCACCCCTTTCTGGGGCCATGAAGCTGACCTTCCTCAGGCAAAGCAATGGCAGACCAGGGGATAATCATGGTGGCCTGAACCAGCTACTGATTACAGTGACTATAACGACTGTATTCCAGGTGCTAGCCATAGACCTCTTCATAGGTTCTGTCTTCACACAACCCCAAGAGTAAGTGCCAAGTATTAGCCTGTTTAACAATTGAGCAAGTTAGGAAATTAGAAAACATTTAACAAAGAAGGAAACTGAGACTCAGGGTAATAAAGTAACTTGCCTGAAGTCACAAGCTACTTAGAGGTGGAGCCAAGATTTGAACCCAGAGAATAAGACCTCCAAGCTCAAACTCTCAACTGCTGTATTACTTGACTCCTGAGTGAACTACTAAGGTCTTAAGACATGCACTATGTGGAGAACAATTCTAAAGCTGAATCTAAGGTCAGTGAGGAAAAAAGTGGGGTTATCCATTAGTGATGTCTGCCATTGTGGTCTGTGGGGCGGGGAGGTGAGAAGTGGCTGTGTATTTTCCAGCCTTGAATATTTTCCACCCCAAACTTGCTCATGGTGAAGTCTTCTTGTCCTCTAACTGCGCAGGCCAAAAACTTCAGAGTCTTCCTCTACTCCCGTTTCTTTCTATTTGACATCTAATCCATTTGCAAATCCTGATGTCTCTACCTTCAATTCCCTAGGGTTTTTACTGGCTAACTATTTCCCCCAGATTGCCAGGTCCTTCTTCCTAGTCTACCTTAGTCTGGAAGCTCCACTGAAACTTGCCCACCATGGATGACCCTGCTGGTATTTGAAATACTGGTGGCATAGTTTCATAGCCAGACACAAGCCACCACAGTACAGAAAACTGACTGAATATACCATGGACTGCCAGAGGAACAAACAAATCTGTCTTGGAAGAAGTGCAGCCAGAATGTTCTTTAGAAGCTAGGATGTCAAGACTTTGTCTCACTTACTTTGAACATGATATCAGGAGGGAGCATTCCCTGGAGAGGAATATCATGCTTGTAGAGGGTCAGAGAAAAAGAGGAAGACCCTCAATAAGAGGGGTTAACATAGTGGCTGCAACAGCAGGCTCAAACATACCTACTATTGTGAAGATGGGACAGGACGGAGCAATGTGTTCTACTGTAAGGTGTCAGAAGTCATCTAATTTCAGGAGAAGGAGAGAAGAGAATCATAGCCTGTCCAGAGGTGGTTCCTGTGAAGCAGAGGTCAGACATGTCTCGTCTCCAAACCTTTTTTTTTAAAAAACCAATTCTGACACAAGCTACCTCTCCTACAGCAATCTCTACTTTTCTGCTGGGTTCAAAAATTCATTGTCATGGCCACACAGAACTCACAGACCATACTCACAACTCTGGGGTTTACTAGGGGAGTAACAGGTTACAATTCAGGATCAGAATTATCTTGGAAGTAACAGGAACAAGTCAGAAGATAAGATACAGTGCATCAATCAGGAAAGCTTCCAACCAAGATCGCTCAGCTCCTACTGTTGCCGGGCCCTTCACAGACTTTGCAGTCACTCAGCTGCTTCTTGCCACTGCTTCTCACCATCAATTCTTTCTGCTACTTCTTGCCGCCTCTCGTGCTGTTTCTTGCCATCTTCAGTTTTATGGGTATTTCTTCTCTCTCTGTGTCTCTCTAAAACCTCTGTCAGGTAAGCTGCTTATATAGCAAGCTCCTTATCAATTTTAATGCATGCCCTCCCTTCATCCCCAATAAGACCATGAACTAACCAATCCTCCAGGTAAGCCACATTCACTTAGTTTGCATAATAATTGACCAATCCCTGTAAGGATTTTGCATACGTTATTTGCATTTTTGTTGTTGTTGTTGGGTGCCTTTGAGTTAGTTCCAGCTCATAGTGACCTCGTGTACAACAGAATGAAACGCTGCCTGGTCCTGGGCCATCTTCACAATAGTCACCATTTTTGAGCCCATTGTCACAGCCACTGTGTCACTGCATCTCCTTGAAGGCGTTTCTCTTTTTTGCTGACTCTTTGCCAAGCATCATGTCGTTCTCCAAGGACTGGTCCCTCCTGATAACATGTCCAAAATATGTGAGACAATGTTTGCTCCCACTCATCTGACAGTCTGTCCTACTGTGGTGGCTTGTGTGTTGCTGTGAGGCTGGAAGCTATGCCACCAGTATTTCAAACACCAGCAGGGCCACTCATTTGTGGTGGACAGGTTTCAGTGGAGCTTCCTGACTAAGACAGACTAGAAAGAAGGACCTGCTGACTCACTTTTCAAACCATCGGCCAGTGAAAACCTTACAGCAGCACAAGAATAGTGTCTGACGTGGTGCCGAGAATGAGCCCCTCAGATTGGAAAAATGAAAACCCACTGCCATTCAGTTGATTCTAACTCATAGTGCCATTTAGGGCAGAGTAGAACTGCCCCCTATGCCCTTATGGGTTTCCAAGGCTGTAAATCTTTATGGAAGCAGACTGCCTCATCTTTCTCCTACAGAGAGGCTGGTTCCAATTGCCCACATTTCAGTAGGCACCTGAATGTTTTAACCACTGTGCCTCCAGAGCACCTGAGATCAGGTTGAAAGATGTTCAAAATATTACTGGGGAAGAGCTGCTTCCTCAAAGTAAAGTTAACCTTAATGACATGGATGGAGTAAAACTTCCAGGACCTTCATTTGCTGATATGGCACAACTCAAAATGAGGAGAAATAGCTGCAAAGATTTCCTTATTTACATAGTCCCAGTCAATCATTTTGTAGGAATTACAAGACCATAGCCAGAAAAGTCATATAAAAAGAGAAACAGAGAACCCATCACCCTTCAGATACAGCCAACTTTATGGCACCTGACAACAACTACTTTCGAAGGATATCCAGAACCTGACCATTTCTCACCACTTCCACTGATATCACCCACTCTGTCACCACCATTTCCCCTTGGATTATTGCAATAGCCTTCTAAACAGTCTCTCTACTTCCAATCTTGCTCCCTGTGATCCTGAGTGAACTTTCTAAAATTTAACTCAGATCCCATCACTCCTCTGCTCAAAGTTCTCCAATGAGTCTCTGTGTCTCTTGATGTAAAAGCCAAAGTGCTTGCACTGGCCACAAGGCCCAACCTCATTGACCTCATCTACTAGTCTCCCCCTCATTCACTTCAGTCACTGGCTTGAGCACATTAGCCTGTTTCCTGAATTCATCAGCCATGTTCTCTTCTCAAGGCCTTTGCACATGTTGTTACCTCTGTCTGGCATCCCTTTCCCCAGATATCCACACAGTTCCTTTAGGTCTTTGCTCAATATCACGTTTTTGGACCATTCTATGGAAAAGAACACACTTTCTTTCCCTAGACCCTGCACTGTATATAATATAACATATGCTACATATTAACATCCTGCAATATGCAGATGACACAACCTTGCTTGCTGAAAGTGAAGAAGACTTGAAGCACTTACAGATGAAGATCAAAGACTTCATTATAGATTACACCTCAACATAAAGAAAATCAAAATCCTCACAACTGGACTAAAAGCAACATTATGATTAACATAGAAAAAATTTATATTGTCAGGGATTTCATTTTACTTGGATCCACAATCAATGCTGATGGAAGCTAAAAAAGAAAAAAAAAAAAAACAACTCACTGCCATGGAGTTGGATCCGTCTCATTGTGACCCCTCTTTGGGTTTCTGAGGTGGTATCACTACTGCAGTAGATTGCCCAATCTTCCTTCTGAGGAGTGGCTGGTGGGTTTGAACTGCCAGCCTTCTGGTTAGCAGTCAAATGCAAGAAATCAGATGACATAATGCATTCGGCAGATGTACTGCAAAAGACCTCTTTAAAGTGTTAAAAAGCAAAGATGTCACTTTGAGGACTAAGGTGCACCTGACCCAAGCCACAGAATTTTCAATTGCCTCATTTGTGTGCGAAAGTTGTACAATGAATAAGGAAGACTGAAAAAGAAATAATGCTTTTGAATTGTGGTGTTGGTGAAGAATATTGAATGTTCTATGAACTGACAGAAGAATGAACAAATCTGTCTTGGAACAAGTATAGCTGAAATACTCCTTAGAAGCAAGGATGGTGACATTTTATCTTGATTACTTTGGGCATGTCACCAGGAAGGATCAGTCCCTAGAGAGGGACATGATGCTCGGTAAAGCAGAGGGTCCGTGAAAAAGAGGAAGACCCTCAAGGAGAGGGATTGACATGGTGTCTATGACAATATCAAACATGTAACAATTGTGAGGATGGCACTGGACTGGACAGTGTTTCATTCTGTTGTACAGAGTCACTACAACTTGGCACCAACTTGACAGCACCTAACAACCTTATATATATGTTATGTTGTTGTTGTTATATGCTGTCGAGTTGGCCCCAACTGATAGTGACACCTCCTTGGGTTTCCGAGGCAGTATCACTACAGAAGCAGGATTGCTCAACCTTTCTTCCACGGAGTGGCTGGTAGATTTGAACTGCCAGCCTTCTGGTTAGCAGTCAAGTGCCTTAGGCACTATGCTACCAGAGTTCCTATATCTATATCTATATCTATCTATCTATCTATCTATGTATATGTATGTGTGTATATATAGAATTATTAAGTGCTGTCTAGTTGGTGCCAAGTCGTAGTGACCTTATGTGGTGGCATAGTGCCTAAGGCATTTGACTGTTAACCACAAGGCTGGCAGTTCAAACCCACCAGCCACTCCTTGGAAGGAAGATTGGGCAATCTACTTCTGTAGTGATAATGCCTCGGAAACCGAAGGAGGGTTTGCTATGAGTCAAATCTGACTCGACTGCAGTGAGTTTTACAAACACACACACACACTCACACACACACACATATATATGATTCATTTCAATATTTAATATTCATTAAGTCTCTACTGCAAACTAAAAGATTAGCAGTTTGAACCTACCAGCCACTCCATGGAAGAAAGATAAGATGTTTTGCTTTCATAAAGATTTACAGCCTTTGAAACCCTATAGGGTAGTTCTACTCTCTCCTATTAGAGTTGCTATGAATTGGAATTGACTCAGTGGCAAAGAGATTGTTTTTTGTTTTGTTTGGTATCTGTGTGTGGTTTTCTTCACGTTTCTTCTATTTGAGGCTAATTGAATTTTTTTGGTTCTTTGGGTTTATGTTCTTATTCTTAGGTGCCAAGCATGATATCCTTCTCTAGGGACCAATCTCTTCTGTAACATGACCAAAGTATGTGAGATGAAGTCTGGCCATTCTCACTTCTAAGGAGCATTCTGGCTGTACTTCTTCCAAGACAGATTTGTTCATTCTTCTGGCAGTCCATGGTATTTTCAGTACTCTTGGCAACATCACAGTTAATTCATTCTTCTTCAATCTTCCTTATTCACTGTCCAGCTTTCATATGCATACAAGGTGACTGAAAATACCATGGCTTGGGTCAGGCACACCTTAGTATTCTAAGTGACATCTTTGCTCTTTAACACTTAGTTTTAATAAAATTTGGAAAATTTTTAGCCATTTTTTAAAAAATATCTTTTCTGCTCCTTCCTTTTGGGACTCCAATTACATATTTGTTAGAATTCTTGATATTGTCCTACAGGTCCCTGAGGCTCTGTTTGGTTGTATTTTTTTTAAAAAAAAATCCAATCCCTTTCTTATCTGTATTTCATTTTAAATAATTTCTATTACTATGACTTTAAGTTCTCTGATATTTTCTTCTGCAGTGTCTAATCTGTTGTTAATACCATCCAGTGTATTTTTCATTTTAGCTATTATATTTTCCATCTCTAGAAGTTTGATTTTAAATCTTTTTTTCACATTTTCTATTTCTTTTATCACCATGTTCATGCTTTCCTCCACCTTCTTGAATAAGAGGAGGGTATAAAAATAATTATTTTAATCTCTTTGTCAGCTAATTCTACTATCTGTGCTATTTCTGTGTATGTCTCTGTTGATTGATTTTGTTACTGGTTATGGGTCATAATTTCCTGCTTCTTTGCTTGCCTAGTAATTTTTATTGAATGCTAAATATTTTTCAAATAAGATTTTTATCATGGAATAATTTTAGAAAAATTGCAAAGATAATACAGAGAGATTCCATCAACCAAATTCCCCCATTGTTAACATCTTATCAAAACTAAGGAACTGATGTTGGTACGTTACTCCTAACTGGACTCCAGGCTATGTTTGCATTTCACTAGTTTTTCCATTAATTTTCTCTTTCTCTTCCAGGAGCCAATCCAGGATGCCACACTGCATTTAGTTGTTTGGTCTCTCCAACCTCCTCTGATCTGTGACAGTTTTTCAGTGGTTTTTTATTTTTTACTTGGACTTTGAAAGTCTTGAGATGCACTGGCCAGGTATCCCATCTGTTGTTTTTCTCTTGATTAAACTGGGGTTACGGGTTTTTGGAAAGAATACAATAGAGAAAAAATTCTCTTCTTATCACATTACATCAGATGATACACAATACCCACCAGATAACATTGGAGATGTTAATCTTCTTCACTTGGTTAAGATGATTTTTGTCAAGTAGCGACTGGGATCTTAAAAGCCTGCAAGCAGCCATCTAGATGCAACGATGGGTCTCTCCTCATCCAGTGCAAAGAAGAATGAAGAAAATCAAAGACTCATGGAAAGAATTAGTCCTAGTAACTGTACACCATGCGATCCATAGCCTATACAACTATGAGACCAGAAGAACTAGATGGTGCCCGGCTACCAATGTCAACTACTTGGAGGGGGATCTATGTAGGAGAACCTGGATAGAGAGGGAGAACAATGTGGAACAAAACTCAAAATCATTTGGAGAAAAAAAAAAAGGTAGGGGGACCAGGTTTGCTAGTCTGATAGAGCCTGATGGAACCCCTGAGACTATGGTCCCTAGCTGCCCTTCAGGTCTGGAATTGAACCCACACCTGTGGCTTCCAACCAAACAAAAGACAGGCATATGAGTTGAACATTTACCTGAGGTAGAGACACTCCTTGGACAGAACAATCATGGGAGAAAGAAGGGCTGTTTATGCACAGGGAGAGAGCTCAGGGGGCTGGGTGCATAGAAGGATGGACACAGGGAAGAGGTAACTGTTGGGAGGAAGTGGGAAGGAAGCAGTTGCATTGTGGTGAATTGTGGTCAATGTCATGAGACAAAGTATATGTGAACTGCTGTATGGAAAGTGAAATTTGCTCTGTAAATTTTCACCCAAATCACAAAAAAAAAAAAAGAAAGAAAGAAAGAAAGAAAGGCCTGATGAACTACCTCTGAAAATTAGCCATAAAACCCTTATGAATCACAACCGAGTATTGTCTGATATGGTGGTGCAGTGGTTAAGGCATTTAGCTGCTAACCAGAAGGTTGGTGACTCAAACCCACCAGCTGCTCCACAGGAGAAAGATGAAGCAATCTACTCCAGTAAAGATTTACAGCCTCACAAATCCTATGGGTCACATGAGTCAGAACCAACTCAATGACAGTGGGTTTGGGGTTTGGGGGTTTTATAGTGTTGGAAAACAAGCTCCCTTGGAAGGCACTCAAAACAGATAGTAGCCACAACAATGAACTTAAGAACACCAATGATCATGACAATGATGCAGGACTGGCAATTTTTTTGTTGTTGTTGTATATGGTGTCACCATGAGTCAGGAACTGACTTGAAGCATTTGTCTACTAACCAGAAGGCTGGTGGTTCAAAGGAAGGTTAGGCAATCTACTTCCGTAGTGATACTGCCTCAGAAACCCAAGGAGGGGTCGCTATGGCACACAACAACACTGAAGAAATGTCTTTCTTGGGACTCTACCTAATGCCCCATGTGTTGAGAGTTCCTTACTCTGGCTGGCTTGAGAGGGACCTCCTAAGATCTCTGGAGCATTCTTCTCTGTGCAGCAACTTCCTCTTCTATATTTGGTCCCATCAATTATTGTCAATTGGCCTCCTTGGACTCTAGATTCTGTCTCCTCAACTCAATGAGATTACCATGCTCCATTTGGCTTCTGCATTTCCTTCCCTGAGCTCTGGCCTGGACATTCTCTAGAGACAATAGACTGAGGCCACAGTAAGGTTCACTCCATTTTTTTTTTTTTTTTTTTTTTTCCTTTTAAGGATAACTGTCCTAGGCTTCCTCTTGTCCAATGTCTGTAATCTATTGTTTCATAGATTTTGGCTGATTTACTAGTACTTTAAGTTAAGTGGGTAGATTTGATCCTTGTTACTCTATCATGCCCAGAAGGCAGAGGCTCAGGCACTGTTCTAGATGCCAAGCACACAGTAGTAAATAAATAGACAAAAAGCCCTTACACTGTGAAGCTTGCATTCTAAGACAGGGATCAGACACACTCTAGTGCAAATTTCTATAAAGGACTAGATAGTTAATACCAAGGCTTCTTGAGCCAAGAAAGCAAAATTGAGTTAAAACTGCATCACTGTAACTTGTAGGCAACACATACAGTCTCTGTTGCAACTCTTAAGCTCTGCCATTATAGTGTGAAAGCAGCTGTAGGCAATACATAAATGAATGAGCATGGCTGTGTTCCAATAAAACTTTATTCAATTATGAAGTGCATTTTTTTTTTATTATTGTGATTTGAGTGAAAGTTTACAGAGCAGATTCACTTTCCATACAGCAGTTCACACATGCTGTCTCACGACATTGACTACAATTTACCCCAATGCAACAGCCTCCCGCCCATTTCCTCCCGATAGTTATTTCTTCCCTGTGTCCATCCCTCCATCCACTCCTGACCCCTGAGCCGCCTCCCTGTTCATAACAGCCCTTCTTTCTCCCATGATTCTTCTCTCCAAGGAGTGTATCTACCTCAGGTAAATGTTCAGCTCACATGCCTGTCTTTTGTTTGGCTGGAAGCCACAGGTATAGGTTCAATTCCAGACCTGAAGGGCAGCTAGGGGCCATACTCAGGGGTTCCACCGGACTCTATCAGACCAGCAAACCTGGTCCCTTATGAAGTGCATTTCATGTAATTTTTACATGTCATGAAATACCAGTCTTCCTTTGATTTTTTTCCCCCCAACTATTAAAAAATATAAAAACATTCTTAGCTCACAGACCACACAAACATAGGCAATGGGCCAAATGGGCAGGCTGTATAACCTTTGTTCTAATGGAAGAGAAAGAAGATAAACCAAAAAACCAAACCCACTGCTATCAATTTGGTTCCAACTCATAGCAATGCTATAGGACAAAGTAAAATTGCCCCATAGTGTTTCCAAGACTGTAAATCTTTACGGAAGCAGACTGCCTCATCTTTCTCCTGTGGAGTGGTTGGCAGGTTCAAATTGCTGACCTTTTGGTTAGCAGCCGAATACTTTAATCACTCCATCCAGAGCTCCTTAAAGAAGATAAATAGCTTAAACCAAAACCAAACTCACTGCCATCGAGTTGAATTTGACCCACAGTGGCCCCTCCTTGGGTTTCTGAGGCAGTATCACTACGGAAGTAGATTGCCCGATCTTCCTTCTGAAATAAGTTAAGTATATGCTATTTTAAATAACAATAAGTGCCAAGGAGAAAAAAAATACAAAGCCAGGAACGAGTATAAAACCTTAGACAAATTGTCCAGGATCCCACTGAGAAGGTGACTTTTGTGTCAAGATCTGAAGAAGACATAAACGCTCTACATGGTATTTATAGCAAGCAAGAGGTTTGTTTACAGTTGGTCTGTGTCTGTCATGCTGACTAGACTGAACTCCTTAAAGATGGGGACTTTATCTGTGTGCCCAGCCCCTGGAATACTGCCTGACATAGAGTGAGCTCTCAGGAAATACATGTTAATTGCCTGACCAAATGAATGGGCAGAACTGGGTTCAAATTCCAGCTTGGCTATTTTCTCACTGTGGAACCTTGGATAAGTTCCTTTCATCTTCTCTGAGCCTCAGTTTCCCACAGGGTGGTTGTGGGGTTCATATGAGATAGCATATGGAGTGGCCTGGCTTGTCCTGATGCTGCCATTTTGTCAGAAAGAGACAGAAGTTCTCTCCTGGAGAGCCTTGGGCTGGGGTTGAGGTTGTGGGAGTCAAGGAGGGTGAGTCTGTGAAGCCAGAGGCCTGGGCTCCCTGCCCCATGTCCATCACTTTTTTCCCAAGAGGCCTCAGATTCTCTACACTGGGCCCAGAGCACAGGGCCACTACCCCCACCCCATTCATGGGGTAAGTGGCCTGTGGAAGGAGCACTGGTTCAAGAGTCCAGAGCCCTGAGTTCTAGGCCTAGCTGCATCACTGCCTCCTTGGAACTCTGGACGGGTCCCACCCTTTTGTTGGACCTTGATTCCCAAGAGAAGGAAAAGAAGCAAGATAAGCCTTATGAATGCCCCAGCTACTCCTGCCTGGAGAGAATTCCCAGGCCACAGCATGTGGAAGGAAAAAGGAACAACAAAGTCATCCAGCCTGTCAGCTGTGGAGCCAGGTTGCAAAAGCACGCCTCAGTCTTAATCTGCTTTCTCCAGCATCCAGCAAGCTCTGGCACATGGCTCCACTGGAAAGGGCTGGGAGCCAGCAGACCCTGTTTGAGTCTTACCCTTGCCACTTCCTGACCAAGTGGCCCTGGATGGTCAGAATCAGAGCTGATGAGGGCCCTTCCCTCTGCTCTTGTCATTCAGCCTAATGTCATAGCCTAAGTGAGCCCTACCCCCAATGAAGCCCCATTCACTATCACAGCACCTTGTTACATTGCCCTCCTCAGTCTTACCACCTGAATTTCCCTTTCTGGTCGTCTCCTATGTTCTTACTGGGTGTCACTTCCATTAAAGAGCAACAAGTCAGTCCATTTCATTGCCAGGGCCCCCAAACCTACTAGTATCTTACAGGTGCTCAGAAAACACTTGTTAAATGGATGAAGCCAAGAACCCCAGGTAATCCTTCAATCTAGCACCCCTCCTTCCCCTTATTATGCAAATGCGGGGCTGAGGACCACATAGCTGGAAGGGAGAAAGTGCTTTCCTGTCCATCCTGGACCTCACTGATAAACAACCCAGAGAAGTAAGGAAGCAGGAGGACTCAAATCTGGTCATACTAGGGCCACTGGAAATTCAGGACCTGAGAGGCCGCCAAAGGCTCACAGCCAGGGGTCTTGCTGCACCCACCTCAGCTACCTTAACAGGACCCCCTGAGCCCTTTCTCACCTGCTCCCTGGGTTCTGCTGGCCAATATCCTGCCCAAATGCACAGCACTTGTCTGCCTCCTCCTAGGCAGACCCTTGGGAGCCCCCAGCCACGAGGGGAGGGACAAGTCAAGGGCAGACATGGCTGGTTTGGGTCTGATGCCATTCAACGCACGATGCCTGGCCAGCCATTAGCCAGCCCCTCGGGACAGACGGTCAGAGCATTAAAAGGGGCTCAGCCGCCTGGCTGTCACATTCCCAGCCCCAAATCCTCCCTCTGCAGGCCCCAGATTGGCAGCTGAACCAGGCCCGCCCACGTTCCAGCCACTCTCTTGAGGGCCAGCCTATGCCCACATAAGCAGAGTAGAGTGGAGGTGCCAGCCCAGGGGGCCCTGGGGGACAGCAGAGGGGCCCTGAGTCAACTTGTGAGTGAGATCAATAAATCTGGCATTTCCTAAGCACTCTGAGCCAGGCAATAGGCGGAGGGTGGTGGTGGGAGTAGGAGGGTAGAGGTACAAGGCAGGTCCCTGACCTCAGGGAGTTCATGATCAGTCTATAGAATGTGACAAAAAAACAGGCTATTGTAACTCAGTGTGGCCAGTGCAGGTATAGAGGGCAGAGGGCTTAACCCCATCTGAGGATGACTGGGGAAGCTTTTGGAGGAGGTGATCACTGAACTGACCAGAGAACAAACAGAGTTACTAAGACAAAGAAGAAAGGGGAGCCTAGACAAAGGGGAATCCCAGGCAGACAGAGCAGTTTCCTCATCTATAAAAATGGATAATAACACCCGTTTCAAAATGTTGTTGTGAAGCTTAAAAGAGAGAAGGGAGGGAAAAGTTCTTTTTAAGCTGTGAATCACAGGCCACACGTTGAAAAGTATTATTTAGGCCCTTTTTCTCTGGTAGGGGAGCTCTGGTAGCATAGTGCCTAAGGCACTTGACCGCTAACCAGAAGGCTGGCGGTTCAAACTCACCAGCCACTCCTGGGAAGGAAGGTTGGACAATCTACTTCTGTTGTGATATCACCTTAGACACCCAAGGAGGGGTCGCTATGAGTTGGATCTGACTCAGAGGCAGTGAGTTTGTTTTTTTTTGTTTTTTTCCTCTGGTGGTGTAGAGGTTAAGGCATTTGGCTGCTAACCAAAAGGTCAGTGGTTCAAAACCACCAGCAGCTCCTGTGGAAGAAAGATGAGGCAGTCTGCTTCCATAAAGATTTACAGCCTCAGAAACCCAATGGAGGTCACTATGAGTCAGAATCGACTCGATGGCAGTGAGTTTGGTTTGATTTTTTTTTTATATGGAAGGAGACCTGAAGGCTCAGTAGTTAAAGAGCTTGGCTGCTAACCAAAAGGTCAGAGGTTTAAGACCACTAGCTGCTCCATGGGAGAAAGATGTGGCAGTCTGCTTCCATAAAGATTTACAGCTTTGAAAATACTATGGGACAATTCTACTGTGTCCTATACATGACTGTGAGTCAGAATTGACTCAACAGCAATGGGATTTATTCATATCAACTGGGGCTCTTAGTCCCCAGTTTCCTCCATCAGAGCACCTGTCCCTGGGTTACCCACATTGCCATAGTTCATGCTGTTGTCAATTCAGAGAGTTCAGGTCCTGCAGAAGGTGTCTAAGTCCCGAGGTCCACTGTGGCACCCGTGCTAGCCACTAGGCAAAAAATAACTCCCACCCAAGCCCCTTGTTGGGACACCTGTGTCTGAACTCCTGGCCCCAACTAGGCCCTCACACCATACTTTGTTCAGAACTCAGTGCTCTTGGATCCAGGCCTTTTTGCTTCTTCCTCTATTTCCATCTGTATCTTGATTTTCACACTTAACATTTAAAATTGAATTGTAACCTTGAAGACCTCTTACAAGCATGGTTAGGATCTTCTACCTTCCTGCGTTGGGCTACACTAAGGGGAATACTCCTTCTGGTTTGATTCAGCCATCATTGTGAAAGCCATTATCAAGATTATCACCACCACTATTGATTACCGTGATCACCTTGATCATGGTCCCATCACCACCATCACCATCACCATCCCATGACCAATGATCACCACCATCATCACCATCACCATTGCAATCACCACGATCAGTATCACTGCTTCACTACTATTACTACTGCTGCCATCACTCCCATAAACATCATCACCACCATGGTCACCCATGACTACCATTCCCAGCACCACCATCACCACTGCTATCACTACCATGATCATTATCACCACTTCATGAGCAATGATCTCCACCACCATCACCACCATCATCATGATCACCACATCATGATCACCCATGACTACTACTGCCACCACCATCATATCACTACCAGGATCACTACTATTGCCACCACAACCATTGCTGTCATCACTACCACTGCTATTATCATCATTACCACTAGGATCACCACCATTATCATCCTCATTAGCATCTACATCACCAGCTTACTACTATCTTCAATTCCGTCATTGCCATCATCACCTTCTCCTTTTTCCTCATCTGTTTCAGTCTTCACCACCACCATTCTTCATTATTCTTCAACAACCCCACTGCCTCTGTCTTTCCATCTTGTGTTACCAAATCAAAGAAACTTTTCAAGACCATTTTCTCTTTGGGGACCAGTTGTCACAGGCTTGCTCTATACTCTTTGGGTTGTCTAAATCAAAAGCCAGCACTGCTGTTGGGGACAGGTTGGTAGTGGATAGTAGGTTATAAGAGTCCCTCCTTCCATGCCACTGCTCCTGAACACCTGAGCTCTAGCCACACCAAGCTTTTACACACAAGTCTGGGTTAGAAGCCCTTTATGCTCCTAAGACCTGTTCTGCTCACTGAATTGGGAGTGTTGGATGCTGTGGTTCACATGTCTTGCTACTGTTTATGTCTGTCCCACTAGATGGTGAGCTCCTTGGGATAGGGTTGAATCTTATTCAGCTTTATATCTCTGGTGCCTGGGACAGAGGCTGGCCCAAAGTAGGTGCTCAAGAAATATTTGTTGAATAAATAAATATTTGTTGAATTAATGTGAATACAACATTGCATACCATGAATCAGCATTTGGCAGGGAAGAGGAGGAGGGAATGCTCTGTACTGGTCAGAGTGGGACCAAGGAGGGGAGAAAATGGGGAGCAGATTGTCAAGGGGAAGGGGTGCTTGATAAAACTTCCCTGGAGAGTGAGGCTTAACTTAAACCCTTTGTCATCAAATAAGCCTTCTCAGACCACAGCCTCCTGGATCCGGGTGTTTGGGGGAAGTGGGGTCATGGGTTCAATTCTCCACCAACCTGCACTTTCTCCTGGAACCCCCAGCCTAGGGGAGGTGGAGGAGGAGGCGGGTCAGCCCCCCTTGCAGCCACACGCACGGTGGCCTCCACTCGACCCCTTTAAGACAGCCCCAGTGGCTTCCCTTTGCTTGTTGAAACTGTTCAGTTTTCGGACAGGACTGGGAGGGGAGCGGGGGGGAGGTCACACCTGTTGTGGAACTTGAGAGAAGGCTTATTTATAAATGTTCAGGGCTCGGGATTCTTGCGGAGCTGATGTCCGGAGGGGAAGGTCACCAAAATGCTTGTTTATAAAAGCAACAGCAACTGGGAACACCATAAACGGGCTAAACGATGAAATTAACAAGCACTGTGAGGCGGGGCCTGGCGGGCCAGGGCACAGAGGCTGGCACAGCCCCAGGCTGCCTGCAAGCCAGGTCCCTCCACCACCCCAGCCGCCTGCCTGCCCCCCAAGCCCAGGCCTGGCTCAAGGGCTACCCCACCCCACACGTGCCCTTGCCCCTTACCACCCAGGGAAATATGGTTCACTTGGCATGATCTTGGCTCTGCCACTCGGATAGGGCTGTTCTTTTGCCACCTCTAAGTGGGCACTTCTGGGACCCCCATACCCCACAAGCCCCCCAAATGTATCAAGGTTGTACAGGATCAAGAGTGTATGATTTTAGCTCCAGAGGCCTGGACATGAGCCTCCAGCCTTCCCCACCTCACCCCACTCCACTTCCCTCACCGGGGTACACCTGAGGTTCCCTGGAAGGGGCAGACGGTGAGCTTTCTCCCCATGCTCGCCCCCTCCCGGGACTCTGTGTCCAATTCCCGGTTTCAGGAAAGCTGTGTTTTCCTTGGGTGACTGATGGCTGAACAGGTGGCTTCTGGGTTAGAGAGTGTCAAGTGAACAGCAGAGGGAGAAGTGGCCCTTTTACGGCTCACTTTCGCTGCTTGCCTGGCTGGGCTGCTGACAGCTCCCTGCCCACCCCCTGAGGAGGGCATGTGTCAGGCTACCCACCCCTGACACTGTCCCAGCCTGCAACCCACCAGCCGAGGCCATCTGTGTATAGGAGCCTTGCTGAGGGAACATGGGAACGGCCATGTGGAAACTGAGCTCTGCTCCCCACCACCCCATAACACACCTGCATGGCAACACACATCCTACACTTGTGGTCACAGATATGCAGGAACTGCACAAGACCTCTGCAGATGTCCTGAGAAGGGGGCTCTTTTCCTGGGTGCAAAATATCGGCCTTTCCTCAATGTTCCATCTAATTCAACAAGCATTGGCTAAAATACCCTGTGCCCAGCAATGTGCATAACAATGAGAGAGCTGGGATCCACAGACACGCTGGACCCATGTGCTTGCTTTGTCTCTTGGTCACTTGCACATGTGCACACGGGCTCTCTGTCTGGCTCTTCCTCTGTTCTTTACTTATATTTCCTTCTGTATGACCCTCTCAGATCCCTGAGGGTGATGCAAATGATTAGGCCTTTGGTTACTAACTGACAGGTTGGTGGTTTGAACCCACCCATGGGCACTATGGAAGAAAGACCTAGCAGTCTACTGCCTTGACGATTGCTGGCCAGGAAGCCCTATGGAGCAGTTCTACTCTGTAACACATGGGGGCGTCACGAGTCAGAATCAACTCAGTGACAACAGATTTGGCTTTTCGTTTTTTTCTTTTGGTGACTCTCTCTGTTTCTCTTACTGACCTCTGCCACTTTTTCTTCTTCTCCCTCCTTTCCTCTCCTCTCATCTCTTTATTTCTTTCTGTTTCTGTTTTCTGTTCTCTGTCTCTTTGCCTCTCTCCACCTCCCTCTCCAGCTTTTTCTAGAAAAAAATTCTATCTTTCTTCTCTCTTTTCCTCTCTGACTCTCTTCTCTCTTTCTCCCTTCCCCTATCTCTCTCTCTCCCCTCTTCCGCACGTCTCTCTCCATCTCTCTCTGCCCCGCCCCCTTGGCCTCCAGGAAGGCTTGTCCTTCCCTGGCCAACGTCGTCAGATCTATTTTCTCCCTGGGCCTCACTACTCAGAATTTCTGAGAGGAACTATGCTTCAGCCTGGCCCTCATGCTGGCCCCGTGGGGTGGAGTGGGCAGCTCTCCCAGGTTACTAGTGACCCTGTGGCCCGGGGAGGACCCACACACCTTCCCTGCCGGGGGCACAGCCTGGCCTGGCTCAGAGACCTATTGGTCTGGCCAAAGCAGGCTGCCGGCCTCTCACCTCTCTTGGCGCCTGAGCTGGTGAGGCCCAGACTGAGGTCCAGGTATTTGGAGCAGAGTGGACATGGCAGTAGGACTGTGCGGCAGGAGGGGACACTGCCAGGAATCCTCCATCATCATCCTCAGCCACCATAATTAACTCCCCAGCACTGTGTGGCACCCTATGAATCCTGCTCAAGGCACTGGGCTCCTGGTTCAAGGGCCACAGCCTCTCTAGGAAGCAACATGGTCCCTGGGAAGTTGTGACTCCTGGGGAGAGTGGCTCCAGGGAGGTGAGGGGCTCCAGTCATGGTGTGTGGCCTGGAACAGGCAGAGAGAGAAGAGCTTGGGAAGAGAAACTGGGGATAGCCACCCTGGAAAGGACGTCCATGGTGGAGGACGTTGGGAATTCCAGCCTCCATCATGTCTTCCTTAGATCCTGAATCCACAAGGAGTCAAAGAAGTTCCATTTCCTGTCCCAAAGGGGGATGGGATCCTGGGCAAGGCACCCAAGACAGAGGTAAGCTAGAACAATCAAAAGGACAACATTTGCCCAAGGATATAGCTCAGAAGGCAGGCAGCGCTAGGAAAGAAGGACTAAGGGAAATGGGTTAACACAGGGAGGAAGTCGGAAGAGTGCTATTACATCATGGGGATTGCAATCAATGTCATGAAACAAAATGTGTATGAATTAGTGAATGGAAAACCAATTTGCTTTGTAAACTTTCACTCAAATCACAATTAAAAAAAGAGAAAAAGGTAAGCTGGGTCCAGGAGACCTCCGCCTACCTGAGCCGCCATGGGTTACATGCCTTTCTCAGATCCCTGTGTCTCCCACTTTTCTGCATGGGCCTCAATCATTTGACAAATATTAACTGAACACCTACTAAGTGCCAAGTACTACACCAGATACAGTGCCATCCCTGATGGCCCCTGATAAACTCAACATCTAAAGAGAGCAGCAGACTACAAGCAAGAAAGCAAGTATTACGTTACAAGCTGTGATAAGAGCTGAGATGAGAGTGATGACATGCTGTGGTGAAGGTGGAGAGGAGCCTCCTCGGAGGGGAGGTAGCAGAAGGCCTCCCTGACAACACGACATTGGACCCCCAGAATCTCCCTCCATCCTGGGAGCACCCCTCCAGATAGGAAGCCGGGAGGCACACACTGTGTAGGATCCCAGACTGTTGCTGATCCATAGTAGATTAAAAATTATAAAAACTTCAGCAAAAATGCCATCAATGTCCCTGAGCTGTAAATGTGGAAGTTGTTATGCTGACAAATGTCTTGTTGTATATGTTTTCACCACAAGAAAGTAAAAGAAGGAAAAAGAAAAAAAAAAAACAACTTCAGCAGTAACTTCACTTGCTGAATACCTACATGTGCCAGACCAGGTGCCGTTAAGTCAGTTCTGACTCACAGCCACCCCATGTATCGCAGAGTAGAGCTGCACTCCAAACGGTTTTTAAGGTTCCATTCACTAATTCATACACGTTTTGTTTCATGACATTGATTGCAATCCCCATGATGTAATAGCACTCTTCCGACTTCCTCCCTGTGTTAACCCATTTCCCTTAGTCCTTCTTTCCTAGCGCTGCCTGCCTTCTGAGTTTGAGGGACCTTTGGGTGGGTTCAAACTGCAAACCTTTCAGTTAGCGGTAGAGCTCTTAAGCGTTTGTGCCACCTAGGGAGTCTTCATGTACACCCACACCCTGTGATTCTCCTCTATGCATGGTTTCTTTTAATATCTAGAACAACCTAGAAGCAGGTACTAGTAAAACATGGCTTTTAAACCACACACACAAAAAAAAAAAAAAAAAAAAAAAAACTTCACTGCCATTGAGTCATTTCAGACTCATAGTGACCCCCATTGGGTTTCCAAGGCTGTAAATCTTGACAGAAGTAGATCACCCAGTCTTCCTTCCACAGAGTGGCTGGTGGGTTTGAACTGCTGACCTTCCAGTTAGCAGTCAAGTGCCTTAACCAATGGTTTGTTTAATGTCACATAGCTTGTAGGTGGCAGAATCGAAATTTGTATGACCCCCAAGGACTATACTGCCAGATTGTCCTGCAGAGCCATTCCTGGACCCAGAGAAGAGGGGAGTAGCCCACGTTCTGGGGTTCAGGCAGGAGAGCTGGAGAAAGAAGAGGGTTCAACTCCCCTTTCCAGGGCTTCCAAGGCCCCTGGGTGGCACAAATGGTTTGCTTCAACTACTAGCCAAAAGGTTGACAGTTCAAACCCACCCGTGGTACCGCAGGAGAGAGTCCTGACGCTCTGTTTCTGGGCAGATTAAACCAAAACACCAAACCCACTGCCATCAAGTGGATTCTGATAGAGTGACCCCATAGGGCAGAGTAGAACTGCCCCATAGGGTTTCCAAGGCTGTAAATCTTTATGGAAGAAGACTGCCTCATCTTTCTCCGGAGGAGCAGCTAGTGGATTCAAACCCCTGACCTTTTGGTTTGCAGCCCAATGCTTTAATCATAGCACCACTACAGCTTAGGAAACCCTATGGAGCAGTCCTTCTCTGTAACACATGGGGTTGCCATGAGTTGGAATCAACAACAATGGTTCCCCACCCCCAGGGTATCTGTGCCCAGTCAAACCCCTAAACTGGGCCCCCAGGTACTCCTATCTCCTCCACTGTGGACTGCAGACCATATAATCCCCCAAATGTACCCAGTTTGCTGGTGGCTCCTGCTCCTTGCCCCAGCCCAGGCTACCCCCTCTAGGCACGCTGACACAGAGAGGCCCCATCCCCACTCCGCAGTCGCCATTGTCTTCTCCAGACACATGCTAGCTTCTGTGCAATACAATTACCCTTCAACTCTCCTGGCCCTGGGCTGATGGGGAGGTCCCCATCCCCAGTGATTTGGGGGAAAGGGGGGTTATTACAACTCACAAAGCCTTAAATTAAGAGTGAACAAGGGAAGCGTTGCCTGCCACTTCTGAAAGGCTGCCAGCTTGGGCTGGGGTTGGTGATGAGTGTATTATACTCTGTGTCAATGGGAGAACTGATGGTTGTGGGGATGGCGGTGAAGACGGCAGCGTCAGCTGCTACCTGCCAGTGGAGTGGGACCACCAGTGCTTGGGAGACTTGCCTGCTGAGTGTGGATAACCCAAAACCCAAACCCACTGCCATTGAGTCAATTCCAACTCATAGCAATGGTATAGAACAGGATAGAACTGCCCTGTTGGGTTTCCAAGGCTGACTTCTTTACGGAAGGAGACTGTCACATCTTTTTCCCATGAAGCAGTGAACCGCTGACCTTTCAGTTGACAGCCAAGCACTTTAAAAATTGTGCCACCAGGGCTCCTCTGAGTGTGGATAGTCACACCAAACATCCCTTCATTGCAAAAGGCATAAGGGGGACTTGATTTAGACCAGGGCAGGGAGGGATGTGATCCAGGGAAGTTTAAGCAGTGCCTGAAGCTTGAAGAGGAGTTATCCAGGGCAGGTGCCAGAAGGGCAGTAACCCAGGCAGGGAGATTGGCTTGTGCCAGGTCCTTCGATGGAGGGGCAGCGGCACACGAAGAGCCAGAAAGGCCGTGGAGCTGGAGGGGACGGAGGGGGTGACACTGGAGATGTCAGCAGGGGTCACTCCCTGATGAGCCTTCTTGGCCAGCTTACCGATTTAGGATTTGGTCCTAAGAGTGAAGGGAAACTATTGCCTTTTTGAGGTGGGAGGAGAGTGCAACTTAACCATGCTTGTGTTCAAAACAGTCCTGCTGGCCACAGTGCAGAGAACAGACTGGAGTTTGCAGAGGGGATCTGGGGACACTCCAGAAGGCCCCTCGAGTCATCTGGGAGATAGTCAGTGTGGACTGAACGAGAGGGACGGGGACAATGGAGTGAAGTGGACAGTTTCCAGAGAGATTGTTGAGGAGGGACTGATCAGCTGTGGTAATGGTGAGAGTGAAGGAAAGGGTGGTGGCAGGTAGATGTCAGACTGAGGGATAGTGGGGTCAATTACTAGAAGAGGAAGATGGGAAGGGGTACTGGGGTAGATTGGGGATGAAGGAGAGAAAAGGTCCAAGTTTGGCTGTGCTGTGCCATCGAGTCGTTTCCAACTCATAGCGACCTCATGCACAGCAGAACGAAACGCTGCCCAATCCCACGCCAGCTCCATGATCGCTGCTATACTTGAGCCCATCGTTGCAGCCACTGTGTCAATCCATCTCGTTGAAGGCCTTCCCCTCTTTCATCGGCCTTCCACCTTACCAAGCATGACATCCTTCTCCAGGGAATGGTCCCCTCTGTCAACATGACAACAGGGTGACAAACTTGCCTGTCGCTTTGTCCTACCGTGGTGAAGTGTTGATGTGAGTCTTCAGGCTGAGCCACTGGTGTTTCAAACCCAGCGGGATGCACATAGTGCACAGGTATCAGCCCAGCTTACAGACTGAGACAGACTAGGAAGGAGGAGGCCGTCCACTTCTCAAAGAATTGGCCAGGGAAAACCTTATGAATAACAAAGTTTGGCTATAAGTGTCATAATCACCCTAAGCCTCAGTTTCCTCTCTCTGAGGAAATGGGATGGGATGTGGCCTGACACACATGTGTGAGCCCAGAGCTGAGTCGACAGGTAGACGAGTCCTGGGGAAGGCAGCTCGGATTCCAGAAATTCAGAAAGATGTAAGGTGTCTGATTTCCATCTGTCCAGGTGGGGCAGGACATGGAGAGAGTGGACAGCCCTCCCCTAGGCCTACCCACCTCCATGCACACGGAGCTTGGGGATAGGGGTCTGAGGTTCAATTCTGCTATGTGGCTGGGGGCTTGTCTCTTGGCTTCCTTTCCAGGGCCAGCCACAGAAGAGAACAAGGGAACAGATATGGGAAACGCTTTGCAACGTGTGATGCATGATGCAAATGTGTGTGCATACATGTGTGTAAATGTGTGTGCACCTTACCAACCCACTCTGTGACCCTGAAAGAGACCTCAGCCCCTCTGGGCCTCAGTCTCCCCAGCTTGGGTGTAGAACCATGGGCTGGCTCCAGCGGCCTCCTATCTCTGATGCCTTTGGAAAGAGATGAGGACCTGGGCTCAGGCCCGCCCCCAGGAAAGGGGCTCCTGTCCAGGCTTCAGGGCTCTCAGGAAGGTCAGATCTGACCTGTCCTCTCCCCCCTGGCTGAGCAGGAGGTACCACCCCCAAGCTGACCAGCCCTCAAGGGTCGGGAAGAGAGGCACTACTCATTCTCTTTCTGCCCCCCTCCCCAGGTCCCATCAGAGCTTGGGGATTGCAGGTGAGAACCCTAAGGCTTTTTCCCTTCCAAATCCTACCCTTCAGCCATACCTCAGTCCTAGCCCTGTGACTCCCACAGTTCTAGGAATGGTTGGCAAGTCGAGCCAGTGTCCCCAGCCCCTGGGGTCCTGATGCAGCCCTTACCTTCTCCTTCCTTGCACACGTTCCTTGGGCCTACAACTCAGCAGGGAGCCGGGAAAAGCATCGTCTTCAAGGTCAATGGGGATGAGATCATGGGCTGGGGAGAGACGGGGACTGAGACCCTCTTAGCCCTCCAACAGGGGCAGGGCAGAGTGGGGTCCCTCTGAAGCCCAGTGACCCTCGGCTACCGGGGAGAGGGAGGAGGAAGGAGAGTGCTGCCCCTTCCCCCAGCCAGGAGCCCCAGGCTGCAGCTCGTATATCTGTCCCTGGATAATGTATATCCAGCTTATGGAAAATATTCATAATGCTCCTTACACCAAACTGGCCCCCTTCCATAGTGCGTGATCTAAAATTAAATCCATTTCAAATATACAGTAGATCGAGTCAAGCTAATATAAATGAAACATGATTAATAGGTGAAACACTGTCCTCCGGCTCAGCGGCGAGGGGGCTGGGATGAGGCTACTTTGTCTGTCCCTCCTGACAGTCCCCAGGCCCCCAAGACCTCCAGGCCCCTGTCCCTATCCCAAACATCCCTCTCCTTCTGAGCCCAAATGCCGGAATTTGCCCAAATTGTGAAAGGCCACACGTAGAGCAGGGAAGAAAGTGGACTTTTGGAGCTGAGACTTGGAGCATATGACTTCTGGTGTCTTTGGCCTTAGTGTTCTCGTCTCTACAATGGGATGTTCTCAATTCCTCCCTGCAGGGTTGCTGTAAGTGTTAAGATAATAATGCAGACAAAGCACAGGAGAACAGCCATCTGATGAAGAGAGTGGACGCTGTCCGGGTCACCCTCCCCCAGGTCTGCCCCTTGGCCGCCCCGTGGAGTAGGGCTCTGTGCCCCCCACTGGCCCCCTGATCAGCCGGCAGAACAAGGGCCAGCCAGAATTCCTGCCATTGCAGGGATACGCTGGGTGGGTTATTTTTAGTTCTTTGGCAAGTGACTCTGTTACTGACCAAATGTTCCCACCATCGGGGACAGACTCTGCTAAGAGGGCACTTGTGTGCTGAGCGCAGGACTGGGAGGGGTGTTTGCAGCCTGTCTCCAGGGCCTCCCCAGTGTCCCTTGCACACACATATGGACACAGTTTATGTGGCCAACGAGGTGGGGGAGCAGAGTGCTTAGGTGGCTCAGAGAAGCACTCAACACACGCACACCAGGCCTCTCTTTCCTTCCCAACTGGGTCCTTGGGCGCCTGGCGCGAAGGATGTCCCCCAGCGTGGAATGAAGAAGCAATGTCACCCTGGGAGAGGAGTGGTCTCGCAGCCGGAGGCCGGCCTTCTGTGTCTCTCCCTGCAGGGAAGGCTGCTCCCAGGTTTCTAAGAGCTGGTTGTCACTTAGGGCTTTTCTTTCTGGCTGGGGCGCGTGCACGTTGCAGGAGAGTGAGGAGTGGAAGGGTGTCAGTTAGTTCTGCCCTCTGGTTTTCCAGGAGAGAATTCAAAGGAGTGCTGAAGTGTGTGTGTGTGTATGTGAGTGTGTGTGTGTGTGTGTGTGTCACTGCTCTGCCTGGAGTCCTGCTTCAGGAATGGGTGCCCCTTACTCTGGGTGTTCCTGGGTCTTTCCGCCCATGCCCTATCCCCATGGCGGGTGTTTCTCCATACCTCCGTACATACTTGCCCTCAATCTGGAAACCCTGCCTTTTGCCATGTGCAGGAAAGTCATGGGCTGTCTGTCATCTGTCCATCCGTCTATCCACTCGCCCCTTTGCCACTCCCTTCTTTTTAGTCCCCAGGGGTGGGAAGGGGGAGCGCCCTGCAAGGTGGGAGGGGGTGCTGTTGGCTTTTTCCTTGTCATTGGCCATTTGCTCTCTGCTTCTGCAGGCGTATTTTGAGCATGTTTGCATAAAGTGGATGCAGGCTGCAATTCCGTGATGAATTCTATGAATACTAATCTGCTACTACCCTTGACCTTGGGGTCACTGAAAGATCAAAACCAAACCATTTAATATTTTCCTTTTGCAGATCAATAGAAGCATAAATTCCCCTCAATGACAAGTATAATTTCAAACAGATCTATAGGAGGCTTGCGTGCATTTCCAGCCGGAGACACTCAGTGCCTGCTTTGCCTTTTGGGGAACAGACGAGGGGTATCTTGCCTTTTCTACCATTGAATTTCTTTTTGCCTTTTTTTTTTTTTTTTTATGGCTCTAAAATGCTATTTTCAGCAGCAGCTGTCATATAAATATCTCTTGTTTTTCTTCTCCTCTTTCCCTCCTGGTGAAAAGGGCAGGGGACCTATTGAAAATTCCTCTTTATCTCTTTCAGTCGGGTTCAAGTACAGGTCGAATGATCGATCCCCCCTCCTTTTCTTTTTTAAGTTTCCTGTCGTTCTTTTGGCCAGATCAGCAGCAGAGAGGAACTGGGAGGGCAGCTCGCATTATGTAGATGCTCTCAGAGTGTATATGTCGCCGTGTTTGTGTGTGTGCTTGCGTGTGTGCACCTGATTGGGGACTGGGGGGTATGAGTGTGTGTGTGAGAGCATGTGCCTCTGTGGACCCAACAAGAAACATTCGTGGTGTTCAAACTCTCTCCCAGAACTCGAAGAGGGGGAAAATAGACAATCATCAAAGAGAAAAAGTTAGCAGCTGAAGTGGACATTGTCAACCCTTGCAGAGCTCCCAGGCAGGACTGTGAGATGGCGACGGCCCCCACTGGACCTGCTGTCTCTCGTCTGGAATCATGCCACAGCCACCACCGCTGCCACAGCCGCCACCCCCCCCCTCTTTTTTTTTTGCCCAACTCAGTGAAGGGGGAAAAAAGATGCAAAAAGAGGGGGAAAGTTTTAAATATTAGAAGGGGGCTGCAAAAGAAAAGAGAAAGAGATTAAAACATCAATCTGCCTGGATTTTCCACTTCTCCACTTCACAGAGTAATCAGTTTAGAAATAACTGAAAGAAGGTGGAATGTTCGAGGACCACCACTGCCTCCCCCCACGCCATGATTCTTATTTACTGAGAGCTGAGGAGCCTGTGAGGTGTCCTCCCTGCCCTGCTCAAAGGCCCCCATACTCCCCTCCAGAAAGGGACACGAACCCTAGCCCTCAGCCCCGGCTGCCTGTTGTCTTGACACCCGAGCGGCGGCCGCCCTGAGCTGGAGGTGCAAAGCCAGGATGATTTAATTTATAGAAAGGACAAGGATGTCGTGTAGCAGATTCAATCATCGGAGAGTTTAAAAAAAAAAATAAGGACCGGGCTAATGTCGTAATTTACATTTCAGGATAATAAAGAGAGAAAGACAGAAAAAAGAAGGGGCCCATGGCCTGGGAGAGGGAGTGAGGAGAGGAGGCCAACCAGGGGGCTGAGGGAGCCCAATAGATTTGCCTGAAACACCAATAAATTTAAAAACAAACCCAGAAAGCTAAAGACAGCCCCTGGAAAGTGCTAGGAAAATGGACCATCGATTTTCGACTTGATCTGCATTTTGTATTTTAATAATGTTCGTTCTGTCTTTCCTTTTCTCTCTCTCCCTCTCTCCCTCTCTCCCTCTCTCTCTCTTTTGCAAAATATAAAAGCTGATCTGATAAATATTAATTTGAACCATCATAATGTATTTGAAAATTCCAGCTAAAATGTCACCACATGGAACATTAATGTAATATTTCAAGGCCCTGAGAGCAATACTCATATTGATTGCATTTATTTCACTCTAGGGAGGAGAGATAATTCTTCAATGTGGGACACATCTGGGAGCCAAGGAGGCAGAGGCTGAGGGGAGAAATGCGAAATTATATATGGTCATAAAAAATACAAAACAGAAAATCCTCCCCAAAACTTGCTCCCTGCCCGTGGTGCCCCACGCCCAGTCGTGTGTCCTTCATTTTTCAGTGCGGCATGTGGCTGTGGGCACGCCAAACGCTCGCTCCTGTGCCTTCCGTGTGCCTTTGGGGCGGTGGTTGCAGAATTCAGAGCTGAGCATCTCTCTCTGGGCCCCACGAGGAGGCCCTGCCTTGGGGCGTTTGCTGCCTTATGGGAAGAGCCGGGGCCCAGCTGTGGGTGGACAGAGAGACAGACAGAGGGTTTGGCCCAGCTGCAGCCCCTAACTGCAGGGTGAAAGTTTGTGGAATGCAGAAAAGCTGTGGGACCTGGGAGGGAGGGAGGAGAGGAGAGGAGAGGAGAGGAGACAAGGAGGGGAAAGGAGGGGAGGGGAGAGACTGAGACAGAAAAGGGAGAGAGAAGAAAGAGGAAAGATACCATGACAGAGAAGAGAGAGAGACACACACACAGAGACAGGCAGGAATGAGGAAGGACAGAGAGAGGAGAAGAGCGGACTAAGGGAGGAAAGAGTGAGGAAGTGTGAGCAGAGGGGAGCGGAGGGGCGGGGGCGCGGGCGTCTGGAGTTCCAGCGCCTCTCACTGTCATTAAGGATATTGATGTGCCCAGGCGTCAACGAGTCTTTGTACAAGTGAAAGGAAACCCGATGCTGGTGGTGACCCTGAACCCACGCCCTCACTGCCCCTGCCTGCCCAGAGGCCGCCTGGGGGCTCAGGGCCCCATCCAGGGCTGGGACACCCACTCTCCACCACCCCAGCTTCTCAAGTCCGGACCCTTCTGAGTGGGGTGAGGGCAGCTGGAGACTGCTCCTTTGACACCAAGGTCCTGGGCTGGCCGCCTACTATGGCCAGTGCCTGGGAGCCCAGAGGAAGGTGGAGAGGGGGGCCCATGGCTCTTAGCCCTCATCAGGGTCTCCCCAAGACTCCTCCTCCTTTCTTGGGATGTGGGTGGGGGTGACCGTGACAGACCCCTAGAAGGCAGATAAGGTGGGGCAAGGAAAGAGAGACCCCAGAGACCCAGGGACAGGCCAAGGTCAGGTTCATCCCTGACATTCTGGTCTCTGCATGAATGTCACCTTCTTGGAGAAGCCCTCCCTGACCACCGGACCTAAACAGCCCCAGCACACAGAACTATCGAACCCACGGGTTCCTCTATGTAGAGCATTCCCCACCCTCTGGAATGGTCTGTTTACATGCTTTTTATCTGTCCTGCCCACCACGAGATAAAGTTTTATAAGGATAGGGACCATGGCTACTTGTTCACAATTATACCCCTATACCTAGCACATAGCAGATGCTCCGGGTGTATGAGCTGACTGGATGGACGGATGGATGGATGGATGGATGGATGGACGGATAGATGGATAGAAGGGAGGGAGGGAGAGAGGATAGACGGACAGGGAATGCTAAAATGCTATCCTTGCGCTAATCCCCCACCTCCACCCCACAGCCTGGGCCCCTTTGGGGTGATACGACCCAGCATCGCCCCCACCCCTAAAGCCCCCTCCCAGCCCCCGCTCCCGCGGCGGCACCCGCCGTCAAAGGCTGCGCACCCCCGCCTCCCCGGAACCGTCACTAGCGAAGCTGCCACAATATTGTGAAGGCTATGCGCTCCCGCTCTCGGCGCAGCTCGCAGCCTGAGCTGGGGAAGGGGAGGGAGGCGGCGGCACGGGCGGGCAGGCTCGGCGATGAATAATGCATGACCAAGGCGCCCCCTACCGGCGGCCGCGGGCTCCGCGGGGACACGGCCCTGCCTCGCCCTGGACCCAGCCGGGGCAGTGGGCGGACTGGGCAGGTCTGCTCCGCCCAGGGCGGGCCAGGTAGGGGACTCCCGCCGCTGTACCCTACCCACCACCCGGCTGATGCGCCTTTGCTCTCCTTGGTCCCCTTCCTTCCTTCCTTACATGTCTGGAGAGCAGCCTCCCATCCCTCCTAAGACTGAGGAACGAGGGTGGGTTTGGGGAGACGGGGGAGATTGGCGGAACCTGGAACACTCCAGAGTGGCCTCCTGAGCCTCTAGCTGGGGCTGGAGTGGAGCAGGCCACTCCCTCACCCAGGGCCTCACCCAGGCCTGGGCAGGGTGACAAGGAGGGCAGCCTCAGGACGACATGCGTGCAGAGCACCAAGAGCAGAGTGACTTAATTCATTATTTTTAATTAGTGCTTAAAAGTACACAAGTTTCTGCAGAATATTGAAAATACTAACATACGTTTTTGAAAAAGAAAATTAAAATAAAATACAGGTAAGCCTAATATATGTGTGGGGGTCCCTGGGTGGTGCAAACAGGTAAGTGCTTGATTACCAGCCCAAAGGTTGGCAGTTCAAACCCACCAAGGGGCACCTCGGAAGACAGGCCTGGCAATCTGCTTCTGAAAGGTCACAGCTTGAAAACCCTATGGATCCGTTCTACTTTGTGACATACGGGGTCTCCGTGAGTCAGAATTGACTCAAAGGCAACTAACAGCATCTGTCCTTATGAAATGTGTCCTAGTGGTGTCTTCCTGGGGCTTCTGGGCAGGGCAAATTGCTCTTCTGTCACTCCCCCACCTAGAGATGCCAGGTGAGGGAAGGATGGATCGGGGGTGACCATCATGAGCTGCTACCCAGAGGGCTGGCGGTTCAAACCCACCAGCCACTCCTCGGAAGGAAGATGGGGCAATCTACTTCCGTAGTGATACTGCCTTGGAAACCCAAGGAGGGGTCGCTATGAGTCAGGTTCGACTCGATGGCACATAACAACAACATCATGAGCTGGCCACCTGGCAGGCCTGGAGTGTCCCCCAAGAGGCTGTGATTTATGGGGTTCCACTGCACTGTTCTCCAAGCCCGCCACTGCCTCCTAACGAGCAGGTAATGAGAAGGTAGGCAGAGGTCTTGGCCCAGCTTTCCAGCAGCTGCTTTAGCTCCCAATCACGCAGGCCCCTGGGGAGCTGGGCTGGCCTCCAGGCCTCTCCTTATTGAGAACAGATTCTAATGACCCCCTCCCCACCATTCCTGCTGTCGCCTGACCCGCTGCCTGGCTTTAATAACCCAGAAGGGAGGGGCGACCCACTCAGGGGCTGGGGACCTCAGGGCCTCTGGGGAGTAACACCAGGCCGTTTGTTGAGGCCCTGCTGAGAGGTTGGCATGTGTTGGGATCTCTAGTACCAGCACCACTCTGCAGACAAGATCCTGAGCTCCATGTTACCGATGCATAAACTGAGGCTCAGAGAGGTGCAGTCATAGGCCCAAGGTCACACAGCTCAGATTTGAACATAGCTTATCTTCTCCAGAGCCTGAGACTGGGGTGAGCCAAGAGGCCTGGAACATGGAAGGAAAAACTCCGTCCTCCCACCCAGACACCCCACTTGTGCTTTGGATGCCATTCCAGGGGGCCAAGCTCTCACCCTGAGCTGAGCCATGAGCCCTCTCCATCAGGGCAGCTTTTAGTCTGGGTCACAAGAAAGAGATTGCAAACTCAATTGCCCTGGGGGCCAGATAGCCAACAATGAAGGATAGAGCTACACACAGGAAACACATGGTCCCCCAGTAGTTTCCTGGATAGGTTCTGCTCTTAAGAAAATGGCAGTTCAAAGTGATGATACCTGATAGCTAGCCAGTGTACAACCTTCACCCTGGAATAAGTCCCCCTTCTTCAAGGGAGGCCCAAGTTCTAGCCCCATTCTACCTTCTGATTGGCTATGATCTCAACCAAGGAGCCTGACCTCTCTGGACTTCCATCTCTTCACCTATAAACTGGCAGTCAAAACAGTGGCTGTGTCACAAGCTGTTACCTGGGCCAGGTAAGATGAGGGATGTCCAGGGGTTTGTAGGGCAACCCAGGATCCTCTAGGATAATTCTGTTAGTAAGTTGAGACCCTCATCTTTTCCTGGGATATGGTCTCTATCTTAGTTTGAGTTTCCCCTAAAAGCAGACCAAGGATTTGGGTGTGTGTTTACTTTAAAGAGATCCCCAAGAATCCTAATAAGGGTGTGGGGAAGTAGGATAGAGAGGGTATGTCAATGAGCATTGCCCTGGGCAATTGGGGCTCAATTCCCCTGGGGATCCCACAGAGACTGTGTAACACATCTGGAGACCAGCTCAATGAGGTGAGGATGCTGGCGTGTTTATCCACTGAGTACTGTCTGTCATGAGTTGAGGGTCACTCCTGGTTGAGGACCACTCCTGCGTTGAGTGTCACAGGGGAGCAAGCTCCCATCCACAACCAGAGAGATGTGCTGGAATTAGAGTGGTGAAGCCTGTCAACAGTTGCAGGTTTCCTCTGAGGCAAACCCAAAGATATGGGGGCACAGTGCCTTCTCTGGTCCCCTGATCCTCCTAGTTACACTTGTCATCATTGTGCCCACCCTGAGCCACCCTCTGGCTCTGGAATCAGAGATGGGTGTACTCAGCCTTGACCCATCAAATGGAAGAGGAAGCTCTTATGTGTGTAGATTGAGTACTAACAGACCAGTGGATCCCCTTGCCATTTTAGGAACCCAGAGACAGGGTTTCCCCAGCTAAGATTGAAGGCCAGGAAGGCTTCCTGGAGGAGGGGACATTATCCTGGCAGAACCATGAGCCAGAGACTCAGTTCTCTGTGATAGGGCCCAGAGGGATCCCACCCCCACCATCTGCTATCCTCCAAAGCCTGGTTCTGGCTGTGGTCACTAATATCAAGTTGCTGTGGCTGGGACCACCGAGCATCCCTGCCTCTTGCCATCATCCTGGACCCCAGGACGGCTGCCCACCAATCCAGATTCTGTCTTATCCCTGGTGCTGCTGGGCCCAGGGGAGACTCTCTCCCTGGAGGTGGGGAACTGGAAGAGGGTAGTTCTGGACCTAGGAGGTGAGGTTGCGAGAAGCTCATAAATCTTCCAGAATGTCTGGGGAGCTTGATTAAGATATGGACAATGGATCCTATCAGACCTGTTGACTCAGAATATCCAAGAATATTCTGCATTTTCTAGTAAATGCCCCAGGGCCACCTCCTGCAGCCAGTGGGCCAACTTTATCTTCTAGTGTTGCCATTGAGTTAGAGACCTATTCCCCTCTCCCCCCAGCTGGACTGATGACCCTCCCTCCACCTCAGGGAGTGACCACTAGAGACTTCCTCTGGCTGTAAGCTCCTGGGGGCATCCCTCCCACCCAGGGCTTCCCTGCATCACCTCTCCTTAGCCACCCCTCCCCCATCAGGGGCCTGGGGAACGCAGCCAAGCAGATGGGGTCGGAAAGAGGAGAGCCTGCCAGCAGCCTCTTCAGTTCTCCAGAGAGCTTGGGGGAGGGTGGGGGCTCTCTCCTCAACCGAAACTGTGACCTCCCATTCATTCATATGCATGGATCAAATTTTGGAAATGCAATTAATTACCTGTTGTTGTGTCTGCTTTAATTATTGTCGTGTTTTCTATGCACTTTAGACAACTTAATAAACAGTTGGGGAAACAAGACCTCGGCAGGGGCTGGGGCTCCAGAGAAGCTGGGTTCTGTCCCCAGCCCAGGAAACACTCTTGTCACCTGTCATTCATGCTCACACTCATTCATTCTTTCATCTAGCCAGTCAGTCATTGATTTATTCACCCAGTCTGTCACTCATTCAGATATTCATTCCCTTGTTCATTCATTCATTCACTTATTCAACCCATGCCCAGCACAGGGACCAGGAAACAGTGGCAAACAAAATGACAAGGTCCCTAATTTTGATGAGCTGGCCATCTGGTGGGGTAGACAGATGATAAACACATAAATGATCACAAATGGAGCTAGGGTAGTCAGGGCAGACTTCTTGGCACAGGTAACATGTAAACCCACTCCCTAATTCATTCATTTGTGTATCCACCCAGGTGAGCACAGCATAGCAAAAGAGGAAAGACCCAGACTTGAGCAGGAGAGACAACCAGACACCAAATCAAGACAATGCAAAGGAAAACCTGCTAATGGAGGCGTGGAATCAACGGGGTGAGATGGGAGCAGGAGACGAGACTGGAGAAATGGCTACGAGGAGGGGCGCCTTGAGCGGAGGTGGGAGAGCAAGTCTTCCAGAAGCTAAAAGTTCTGAGTTTCAAAAAGGCAGCCATGGGGCCCACACACTGGCTTCTTTGAAGGGACTGGCAAGTCTGGTGCAAGTGCTGGGCAGGGTGGTGGTGATGGCATGGAGGAGGAAGAGGAGGAAGGAAGGATCTGACTGATGATGGCCTCCTGGTGCCCAGCCCCGGGTGCTGACCAATTCCTGGCAAGGTGAGGAACCTTGGTAAGGGTTTGGTAAAGCTGGGCCTTGGAGAAGGAGCAGATGTTTATTATTATGGGCACTGTTCATGAGCCCTGCATGTACAGAGGCCTCCAGGCAGCGGGGAGCTGGTGGGCTAGGGAAGGGCAGGAAGCCTGACACTATAGCAAGAGATGCTGCCTGGGGCCTAAGAGGCAGAGATGAGGTGGCAGGATCAAAGGATGCCTTGGGGGCGGCGCTGAGGAGACACCTGGGTGAAATCCTCAAAGCAATTGGGAGGAATCGATGGTCTGCAAGCTGGGGAGACACCCATCAGAGCTGAGTATCTCGTGTTTGCTTACAAATGTGGTTTGACTGCCTACTGGGGCTGGGGGCTGGGGGCTGTGCTGGGAATGTGGCAAGAAATAAGACGTGGCCTCCACCCTCATGGCACCAATCACTCCAAAGGGGAAGCAGATGGGCCTCAGGTCAGGGCTATCCCAGGTGGTAAGTGCCATCACGGTGACTATCCCAGGTACCCAGGAGCCAGTTAGGCTCGTTGTTGTTGTCGTTGTTGTTGTTGTTATGTGCCGTCGAATTGGACCCAACTCGTAGCAACCCCTCCTTGGGTTTCCAAGGAGGTATCACTATGGAAGTAGATTGCCCAACCTTCCTTCTGAGGAGTGGCTGGTGGGTTTGAACCACAGCCTTCTGGTTAGCAGTCAAGTGCCTTAGGCACTACACTAGGCTCAGGAAAGAAAAATTAAAAACTGGTGACACCGAATATTTATCAGGCCCTTACACCACTCCAGGTGCTTCCCATTTGTTATCCCATTAATAACAATAAGGCAGCGGTGGCAGCAGCAGCAGTAACACTGATTGTGGGCCAGGTTCTTTCTGTTCTATGTGTTTTTACCCATATTAATCCATTTAATCTTCACACCACCTCATGAGGTGGATATTATTATTATCATCCCCATTTGACAGATAAAAATGTAGAGGCTCAGAAGCTGAGGGACATCCCCAAGGAATAAGTGGCTGAGCCTGCATATGAACCCAGTCCCTCCTGATTCCAAGGTTCCTGCTGGCTTCATTGCATCCTATACCCTGACAAGGGTTGGGCTGTGGGAGGCAGAGGACACACAGCTGGCCCCATCCTCTCCCCTCAGGCAGGCTCCGGCTGCCGCATTCTCCTTCTGCCGACCGAGGCTGGTGTTTTATGAACCTAGAACCGCAGCAAGAGTCTCCTATTAATTTATTGGCATTGCTAATTAAACATCATATTCGCAAATGTAAATTTCTTAATGGCCTCCCTTTCATTTCCTAAGTTTCCTAAAAGAGGCTTCTTGTTATGATTGTCAATTGAAACCAATTAAATATACCGGACAGACAGATGAGCTTTAGTCATTTCAGGGGCTGCTGGGTGTGGTGAGGAATCAGGGGACTTGTGGATAGGACTGGGATGGGGCCCATCCTGACCAAAGGGAAAAGCTGGAAGAGAGCATGTCGGGAAGAGGTTTCCACGACGTGTCCTTATTGGTGGTGGCGGCCTTTCCTCCTGGCCTTAACGTGGTTGTTGGCCTGGGCCTGTAGCTGTTTGCAAGGCTGCGTCAGGACTAGCATGAAGAGGGAGGAGAGAATCTAATGGGATGCTCTGAGAATGAGTGAATGAATGGCAGTGGTTAGAGGGACCTTAGAGATTTTTCCAGTGCAACCCTCATTTGACCAGTGGGGAAACTGGGGCATGTGAGAAGAAAGGACTTGCTGGAGGCCACAGAGTCCGTAACTGGGGGATCTGAGTCTTAGATGGAAGTCTGTTCCTGATCCTTCGAGAATCTCATGAGCTGTGTCCCCTCCCTCCAGAACAACATACAAACACATGCGTATATGGCAGGGAATGTGTGAGCCCTGCTCTATACCATGGTGTAGACCCTGCTGTACCCAGTCATTGCACAGTTTTTAAAAGCAATGGCTTGAATCAGAAGGTACTACTCTTGAATCCCACATCTAGCTGGGTGGGCAACTTCTGTGCCTTTCTGGATCTCAGGCTCTTAATCTATAAAGTGGAGATAGTAGTATCTCCCTCCAATGGCTGCTGGGGGCATTATTTGACAAAATACATCAATGCTCAGTAATGTAGCTGGTATCAAGATGGGCCCCATCATAAGAGAGCTCAGGCAACTTCTGACTGGGTGGGGCTCTGATGCGTCCTGGGCCAGGCCCACCAGGTGGGTTGGGGAAGTTGGGAGAAGATGAGGCCACACAGGGCTGAACCTCGGCCTCATCACTGAAATATTGGTCACCATGTGTTCAGCAGCACCGGGACATCATATAAGTCACCTCTGCATGAGCCTTTCCATACGATGCGGTGGGTACTATTGTTGTACCTTTTATAGGTAGGGAAACTGGGGCCTTGGGAGGTTAGTGACAAGGCTGGGGTTCCCTGGGAAAGGTCCCTCTGAATCCAAGGTCTGGACTTGTGACCACTGCATTTTTGTTGCATCTTTGTTGAGCAATGGCGTGCAATGGAAGAATAACAGTGCGGATCAGCTGTGAGGCTTTCTAGATCTGCTCTGCAGCTTCTAAGTGGAGAGACTTTGAGCATGCCCTTGCCTCTTAGGTCCTCAGGGTCCCAGCTGAGACATGTCAAAGAGGGCTGATGGTCTTCTCAGGCTGGTCTAAGACATCAAACTGTGCCCTGAGGTCAGGACTGCCCATCTGTTCAGACAGCTTCGGGCTTGGGGTCTTCCTCCTCCATTCCCAAGCATAGCCTCTGGAAAAGAGAGATGAAAACTAACTCGTGGGGGTTGATTGGTCTGGATGCTACCGTGTATGGTATGCCTGCTGAGTCCAAGGTCTAGGGCCTTGGCAAGGCCAAGTGGAAGACCCTACCCTACTCCTTGCCCCTGCCCACCCTGGAAAATCTGGCGAGTAGAGCTGGCAGGGAGATGAGGTAAGTGGGGGGCTCTGCCTAGCTGCCAGGGGGCAGACAAGTCCTCCACCCCAGTTTGCCATTCTCTGCTCTGCTTTTGTGTGCCAATATCTTTAGGGGACCAGTGGGTAACCTGAGTGTTTTTTTGTTGCTGCTTGGGAGTTTCCATTAGGGAAAGTTTTAAAAATACACTCTATTGTTGTTTATTATTAATGGTAATGACACAGGGAGTGAGGCGGCTCATCAGTTCCTTATTGTCCCGGCTTCTAATGGGCTAGGGCTGAGCAGCTGGTCCCAAGAAGCCTGCACAGAGCATGAGCACACTCAGCACATGGGCCCAGGCCCCAGGGCATCTGGAATATTATTTGTTGTGGTAAAACACGGACAGCATAACTCCTAGCATTTTAGCCATTTAGTACATCCCGTAAGGTTGTACAACCATCACCACTCTCTAGTCCCAGTACTTCTCATCACCCCCGTTGGAAACCCTGTGTCCAGTCACTTCCTGTCTCCCCTTCCCCCACCCCCTGGCAACCACAAATGTGTACTCTGTCTCTACGGATTTGCCCATTCTGAATATTTCACACACATGGAATCACAACATGCATTTTTTTTGTGTGTCTGGCTTCTTTCAGTTAACATCATGTTTTCAAGGTGCATCTATGTTGTAGCATGTATCAGTACTTCATTCTTTTTCATGACTGAATAATTTTCCATTCTATGGATATATCACATTTCTTTTTCCATTCATCTGTTTGGTTATTTAGGTTATTTCCGCCTTTGGCTGTCGCAAATGGTGCTGCTATGAGGGTGCCTAGATTTTGAGCATACTATGATGTGGATTCTGCTTGGGAAGATGTCCAGAGTCTGGCAGAAAATGTCCAGATAGTAGACAAAATACTCCAAAACCAAACTTACTGCCACTGAGTCGGTTCTGACTCATAGCAACCCCCTTTGGGTTTCTGAGGCAGTAAATCTTTGCAGAAGTAGATTGCCCAGTCTTCCTTCTGCAGAGTGGCTGGTGGGTTTGAACCACCAACCTTCTGGTTAGCAGTCAAATGCCTTAGGCACTACCTACCCCATCAGAGCTCCTTGTAGTAAACATATGTGCTAAGTACCCATATAGGCTGAGCATGAGGTAGTTCAGGTCTCAAGCAGGAGGGCATCCAGATTCTGGGCATGAGTGTCCAGACTTCAAACCTCCTAGCTCAGGGATCTGAAGGACCACCTCGGTGTTCTCAAGAAGCTGGTGGGCTCCCATAGGGCCCTTCTCTAGAGTCCAGTTCTGAGCCTCAGATCACTGCCTGTAGTTTGAGGTGAACAAGGTTGAGGTGCATAAGTCCTGTGAGGTGGCAGGAATAGGGGCTGGGCAGCACCCCTCAGACATGTACTCAGGGTACTCAGAGGAGGCTGGATAAGAGGAACTGAGGGCCCTTCTCACCCCGGGCAATCCTCAAGGCAGAAGCTTGTCCTCCATGTGGCAGACTCTCAGTGCATACATTATGGAACAGAGCAAGTCAGAGGAACGAGACCTTGTCCCATTCAAGTGCCCCCACAGGGGCATTTTAGAAACGGGGAAACCAAGGCCAGGGAAGGGATGTGGTATCCTCATTAGTGTCACTGTTACCATCACCTTCACAGCTACTGATTATTGGCACTCTCCACACGCCTGGCACTGAGTTCAGCATGAGCTCCTTTAAACCACACAATTCAAGGAGAAACATTTTATTGGGACCTCCATTTTACTAACAAATGAGTATACAAAGCCTCAGAGAAGTGAACCTGCTGCGTAAAATGTAGGGGATGGGGAGAAGTTCTTAGGTCTTCCTGAAAAGAATCAGAGATTTTCCAGCTAAACCCATACTTCTATGGCCAATGACAACTGTCCTCAAAGTTGGCACTGAGTCATCCTATTCCAAGTCTTACCCAGCACCCCCCATCCTACTCCATTCCTCAGCTTACCTCAAGCCAGGGGCTGGACTTGGGGGAGATGGCAGAGATAGTAGTAAGAGCATAGACTTAGGCACAAATCCCAACTCCACTCCTTGGTCACTGTCACTTTGTCACACTAAGCCTCAGTGTACCCATCTGTACAATGGGGCTCTTGCTGACACCCACTGTGGATGGTGCTGTAAGACTTTCATGAGCTGATGCATCTACAGTGCTTTGCACAGAGCTTGACGCCTGGAGTGCTCCAAAAGGGTAGCCCAAACAAATGAACATGGCCTCCACCCACAGCCTCTCCACCTGGCCCTGGGACTGAAGAGCTGCTCACCCATCAGACAGGACATCAGGGAGCCTAGTGCTCCCTGTGGGAATTGTAGCTGAGAAGGAGAGGCGCTCACAGACTCCACAGGATAATCGGAGCGGACACCACCTTAATTCCACCTCCATCAGACCTCCGCCAGAAGACACGACCCTTTCACCTCATCAATATTCAAGAGCTTAACAAAAAAAGCTATAACTAGGGAAGTCAGAAATAATGGAATGCGGTATTGATTATTTTATGGTGCGATTAGGGGTAATTACATCTCTCAAATTTTATTTTAATGTTACTTTCTACTACTTTTAGCCTTTTAAAATTATCCCAAACATCCCCATTTAATGGAACACACATGCCTTCAATTTCAATGTGAAATACTTTTTTTCTGCTAAAGTGTGACCTCAATATATTTGAAAACATAAATTACACTATGTATAAACCATAAAAAATGAATGATGAATTTAATTCTGGTGAAGCGTGAGGGATTGAGGAGGCAGGCGGGCGGAGGTGCTGTTTATCCAGCGCAGAGGGGACAGCAGAGGCAGGAGGGGGACAGTGGGGGCCAGAGGAGGTGCCTCACCTGCAGGGGCACCAGGAATAGAGCTCAGGGCTCTCGAGGACACAGACCAGGGAGGGACACGAAGGCTCAACCAGCCCCAAAGACCTCCTCCCACCTTCACCCACCTTGCTCTGCCCACCTTCCCTGGAGGATGAGTTTCCAAAGCATCTGTGGTTCCAAGGGCTGATTTGAGCCTCCCAGCCTCCTCTGCCTGCAGTAGGTGATGGTGGTGTATTTGTTAATGTGCTGTCCCTCCATTTTATTGGTCCCATCTTACAAGTGAGCAAACTAAGGCTGAAGGGTCTCCCTAAAGTAACAAGGTGCCTAAGTGCTGGGGCTCATGGGCAAACCCAGGCTTGAGGATTCTGCAGCCCAAGAACTTCTGGCTGTTGGAGAGAAGAGGCTGTTGTACCTGCCATGTCCCTGCGGACATCAGGGCTCTGGGCAGAGTGGTTAGGAACACTGACTTTGGAGCCGCCATGGGTTTACATACTGACCACCTTGTCGGGGTGTTTTGAGAGTTCTCTGGCACCGTGAAGCCCCGACCATGTTACTCTGGCTTCTTCCTTGCTTAGCCCACTCCTTGCCCAGGATCTATGCTGGGCAGGGGGCTCGGGTATTTTTAAAACGTGGTCTTTCTCCTGAGTTAGGCATTTGTGGTTCAATGGTAGAGTTCTCTCCTTCCATTCAGGAGACTGAGTTTGATTCCCGGCCAATGCACTTTTAAGTGTAGCCCCCAGCTGTCTGTCCGAGGAGGCTGGTATATTTGCTATGATGTTGAACAGGTTTTAGCAGAGCTTCCAGACAAAGACTAGGAAGAAAGGCCTGATGATCTACTTTCAAAAATCAGCCAATGAAAACCCTATAGATCACAACAGTGTGATCTGCAGCTAATCGTGGGAACGGCGCAGGGCCGGCCAGTATTGTGTCCCATGGTGCAGGAGGTCTCTGTGGGTGGGTGGGGGATGACTCAGTTGCAACTAACAGCATTTCTCCTGAGTCCTCAGGCCACAGTCTCCAAATTTTACTTCCTGGCCCTGTCCTGGCTCCTGCGTCCTTCTCCACCTTTGCTCCCAGGTGACTGACAGCTCATTACTTAGGGATTGGCCTTCCCACTGCACTACCCACCTGACTACACTGTGAGCCCCAGGAGGAAAGGACCCCTCTTCTTGTTCACTGTCATGCCTCCAGCACCCAGCACATGGTAGGGGCTCAGGGATATCATATAAATTAACAAACTGCTTACGCCAGCTGGTGACTCCATGTTGCTAAATTCAACGACAGTTCTCAGTCCTGAGTCAACCAGTCAGCAGCATTGGCCACAGCATTGGCCACAGCATTGGCCACTCCTTCCTCCCTGAAACCTGTGCTTGCCTTAGTTTCCAGGACTCCCACCTCCCACTTTCCTTCTCACCTCCCTAGATGCTCCTTCTTCATCTCCTTTCAGCTCCTCCTTGCCCTCTTCACTTCAGCGGGCTCAGGGTAGCTTCTCTCCCACACTCATTCCCAGGGTGACCTCATTCCACTCATAGCTTTAACTACCATCTAAACCAGCATTCCTAGCATGGAATTCCTGAGTGGTGCAAATGGTTTAACATGCTCGACTGCTAACTGAAAGGTTGGAAGTTCAAGTCCACCCAGAAGCACTTTAGAAGAAAGGCCTGGTGATCTACTTTTGCAAAACCAGTCTTTGAAAACCCTGTGGAGCACAGTTTTACTCTGACACGCATGGGGTCACCATGAAATCAGAATTGACTGATGGCAACTAGTTAGACCAACACTGTCCAGTAGAAATACAATGCAAGTCTCACATGTAACTGTCAATTTTTTGGTAGTACCCATTTTTAAGAAGTAGAAAAAACTCAGGTGAAATTAATATTAATAGTTTTATTTAACCCAATATATCCAAAAATTTTATGATCATTTCACCTTGTGATCAATATAAAAAATTATGAATGAGCTATTTTCCCTTTTTGGTCCTGAGTCTTTGAAATCCGGTGTAACTATCACACTGACAGCCCAGCTTAGCCACATTTCAAGTGCTCACCAACCAGATGTACAGCTCATGGCCCCTGACTGGATGCGTAGGTCTCTGTACTGGCCGTTCCCAGTACTTATCTCCAGCCTAGATCTCTTCTCAGTTCCTACTCAGCATTTCCATTTGAATATCTAATAGGCATCAAAACTCAAAATACCCAAAGCCAAGCTCCAGATCTCCATCACCCCAAAACCTGCTCCACCCACAGCCTTCCTGTCTCCACTAACAGCAGCTCCAGCCTCCCAAGGGCTCAGGTCAAAACTCTTGGAGTTGAGTCCTCTCTTTCCCTTACCCTTCACTCACCCACATCCAATCCATCTGTAAATCCTGTCTGCTCTACCCTCAGAATGCATCCAGAACTGACCACTTCCTGCCACCTCCACTGCTGCCACCCTGCTCCAAGCCAACACCTGGGCAACTACAAGAATGTCCTCCCTGTTCTTCCTGCTTCCACTCTTGCCCCTACAATCTATTCTCGACCCAGATAGGGAGCTGTCCTGTTAGAGCCTAAGTCCATCTCTCTCACAATTCTCCAGTACCTCCCATCTCAACCAAGGTGAAAGTTCAAGTTTGTACCCTGGCTTACAGGACCTTACATGATTTGTCCCCTAGTCCCCAGCCCTGATCTCATCTCCTGTCACTCCCCCTGTCACTCCCCTTGCTCCAGCCACGCTGCCCACAATGAGACCTTCAAAGAACATTAGCCCACCTCAAGGCCTTTGCACTGTCTGTTCCCTATACCTGGATCACCCTTTCCATGGATAGCCACAGGCCAATTTTGTCATCCTCTTCAAATTTTTGCTTAAGTACTGCCTTTTCATTGAAGTCTTTCCTATTTGAAATTGTCATCTCTCTCCCTATCCCCTACTCCCTGTTTCATTTGCTTCCATAGCCCTGGTAACTTTCTAACACACTGTATAAGTAAATTTTGTTGATTCAGTTCCTTCTTCCTCAGAATTCAGCTGTGTGAGTCCAGGATATATTGTCCTTCTTTTGTGTGTTTTGTTCACTGTTCTGCCCCAGTGCCACATGTACAGTGCCTGGTATGTGTTACCAAAAAACTCACTGCCATTGAGTCAGCTCCAACTTCAGGTCCAATTCATAGCAACCCCTCCATAGGTTTCCAAGGTGGTATCACTACGAAAGTAGATTGCCCGATCTAGGCATTCCTAAATAGTTGATGAATAAATTAATTCATTTTCTCCAAAATGGCTAGACCATTTATTGAATTCTGCTTATTTGAAATGTTACCTTCATCATAAACTAAGCTCTCACATGAACATGGACCTGTTCCTTTCCATTTGACAATTTAACCCCATTCCGATACTGTCTCAATTACTATGGCTCTATAGGAGCTCTGGTAGCATAGTGCCTAGAGCATTTGACTGCTAATCAGAAGGCTGACAGTTCAAACCCACCAGCCACTCCTCGGAAGGAAGGTTGGGCGATCTACTTCTGTAGTGATACTGCCTCGGAAACCCAAGGAGGGGTCGCTATGAGTCAGGTCCGACTCTACGGCACATAACAACAACAACATAGTGGACTAAGCAGCAGTCAGGACATTAGATGACGCATAGCACTTGGCAAGTTGGCAGCGAAGGAACTCTTTCAAGTGCTGAGGAGCAAGGATGTCTCCTTGAGGACTAAGGTGCACCTGACACAAGCCATGACATTTTCAATCACCTTGTATGCATGTGAGAGCTGGACAATGAATAAGGAAGACCGAAGAAGAGTTGCTGCTTTTGAGTTGTGGTGCTGGTGAAGAATGCCGAAGGTACCGTGGACTGCTAAAAGAACTAACAGATCTGTCCTGGAGGAAGTGCAGCCGAGATGCTCCGTGGAAGCGAGGATGGCCAGACTTCGTCTCACCTACTTTAGTCATGTTGTCAGAAGGAACCATTCCCTGGAGAAGGATGTCATGCTTGGTAAGGTGGAGGGTCGACAAAAGAGGGGGAGGCCTTCAACGAGATGGATTGACACAGTAGCTGCGACGATGGGCTCAAGTGTAACAGGGATCATGTAGCTGGCGCAAAATCAGGCAGTGTTTCATTCTGCTGTGCATGGGGTTGCTATGAGTCGGAAATGACTCGACGGCACCTAACAACAGCAACATAGTTGACTTTGGGAGTTCCTGGTTGGTGCAAATGGTTGGCTGTTAATCAGAAAGTTGGCAGTTTGAACCTACCCAAAGGTACCTCGGAAAAAAGGTCTGGCGATTTGTTTCCAAAAGTTCACAGGCATGAAAACCCTGTGGAGTGCAGTCCGCTTCTGCAGCACATGGGTCAACTCAATGGTAACTTTTTAAAAATTTTTTATAGTTCATTTTTGCAACTGTTGGGGCTGTTCACCTTTGAAAAAATTTCAATATGATTATGCATTTTCCTTTTCATATGAACTGTGTGTTTTAAATGATATTTGATAAAAATCTATGTTGGAAATGTCATTGTAATTACACTTGATTTATTGTTTAATTTAAGAAGAACTTATTTTATTTCAATATTGTCATCCCATTCAAAATAGAGTATACCTCTCTTTTTAAAATATACAAACAATATTGTTGTTGTTGTTGTTATGTGCCATCAAGTTAGACCCGACTCATAGCGATCCCTCCTTGGGTTTCTGAGGCAGTATCACTATGGAAGTAGATTGCCCAACCTTCCTTCTGAGGAGTGTGGTTGGTGGGTTTGAACCACCAGCCTTTTGGTTAGCAGTCAAGTGCCTTAGACACTATGCTACCAGAGCTCCTATAGAAACATTAGAAGAACATATTTTCACAATGTTGGAGCAGGATAAACAAGTCATAAAACCCATGAGCCTAAAACGGAAAAGAGTATCTGCACACTTTGGACAAGGCCTCATTATAACATTTCTATGTGATGAAAGGCCAGCACACGGCTTCATGAAAAATGGTTCCTATCCAAAATATGTAAAAACAGTTCATCAGAAAAATGGACAAAAGATGTAAACAGATATTTCACAGAAGACAAAATGAAAATGTCAGTGGAAAAAAGTTCAAACTCATTAGTAATCAGGAAAATGAAAACAGCAATTGGACATCTTTTTCACCTGACGAACAGGTAAACATTAAGAAGACTGATACATCTGACAAATAGGCAAAAATTAAAGACTAATAATATCTAGGGAGCTCTGGTGACTTAGTGCCTAAGGCATTTGATTGCTAACCAAAAGGCTGGTGGTTCAAACCCACCAGCCACTCCTCGGAAGGAAGGTTGGGGAATCTACTTCCATAGTGATACCGCCACAGAAACCCAAGAAAGGGCCACTATGAGTTGGATCCAACTTCACAGCAGCGTGTTTAGCTTTTTTGGTTTGGAATAATATCTAATGTTAGTAAAGATACAAGTGTGTGGACCCTCTCGGACAATGCTAGTGAGACTGTACATGAGTTAAATTTTTGAAAGATAATTTGTCAATATCATTCAAAACAAAAATTTTTGACTCAGCAATTCTACTTCTAGGGCTTTCTTTTTCAGAAATACTCACGTCTGTAAATATGTGTGTTGAGATGGTTTTTACCACGCTGTTTCGTGATAGCAAACATTTTTGGAAAAAAATAAATGTCCATTCATCAGAAATCGAATAAATACTTACCACATAGCATACTATGAAACTCTGCACAGCTACTTAAAAATAATGAGGCAGATCTATAAAGATCATGGAAAGATCTCCATGGCATTCCATCAAGTACAAAGAAGCAAGTCAGAACAATACATGGGGTATGATGCTGTTTATATAAAAGATCGTTAAGATATTTGAAAAATGGACAAAGGATTTGAACAGCCACTTCTCCGAAGAAGACATACAAAGACTGAATAAGCACATGAAAAAAAAAAAAGAAAGAAAAACCTCAACATCATTAGCCATTAAAAAAATGCAAATCAAACCACAGTGAGATACCACTTCACACCCACTAGGATGGCTGTAATCAAAAAAGTAGATAATAACAAGTGTTGGCAAGGGTGTGGAGAAATTGGAACCCTTAAACACTGTAACTAGTTTGGAAAACAGTCTGGCAGTCTCTCAGAATGTTAAATATGGAGTTAGCATATGGCCCAGCAATCCACTTCTAGATATCATACCCAAGAGAAATGAGAACGTGTGTCCACACAAAAACTTGTACACTAATACTTATAACAGCATTATTCATAGTAGCCAAAAAATGGCTATTATGGCTACCCAAATGTCTCTACCAACTATGAATAAATAAATAAAATGTGGTAAATCCATAAAATAGAATATTATTCAGCAATAAAAAGGAAACAAGCACTGATAGAAGCTACAACATAGATGAATCTTGAAAAAGTTATGCTCTGTGAAAGAAGCCAGACACAAAAGACCACATATTGTAGGATTCCATTTATGTGACATGTCCAGAATAGACAAATCCACAGAGACAGAAAGTAGATTAGTGGTTGCCTAGGGCTGGGAATATTAGAGGAAAATGGGGAGTGACTGTTAATGGGTATGGGGTTTCTTTTCGGTGTGATGAAAATGTTCTAAAATTGATTGTGGTGACGCTGGCACAATTCTGTAAATATACTAAAAACCATTAAATGCTTGCATTTGATGCTTTCTCACTGGTTAACATAGTCTTGAGCCCAGGAGGGGGCACAGAATCTGAGCCCGCCTTCCCTATCAATCAATTTCCTTTACAACGCCCCCTACGGGGGATGAGGAGTTCACCAGTGCTCAGAAGACACTGAACAGCTCAGACTATCAGGAAGTTTTCCTGCTATACTGAAAACCCCTCAAGGCAGGCACTGTATGGGAAACATTTTTGTTAATTTTTTTAAGGACATGCAAATTACATGCTATACTCTTGAGTGTATGTCTTGATGATTGTCACCTATGTGCACACCCATGTGGCCACTACCAGATCAAGATACCAAACAATCTCATCACCCTCGAAGCTTCCCCACGGCCCTACCTTGTCAATACCCAGTAATCATTTGTTTGTATTTCCCCCACTGCACTGAGTCCAGAGCAGAGAACCTCAAAGTGTATATAACGACCACAGCATTTCCATGGCACGGTATAGTTTTCAAAATAGGTCACTCTCTTTTATCTGGCTGAGGGGCCAGCGGAGAGATTTACTGATGGGGAGACTGAGGCCCAGAGAGGGAAGAACCTTGTCCAAGATCAGAGCAAACCAAAACCCAAACCAAACTCACTGCCCTCGAGTCAGTTCCAACTCATAGCAACCCCTCCTTGGGTTTCCAAGGCGGTATCTCTATGGAAGTAGATTGCCCAGTCTTTGTTCCTAGGAGTGGCTGGTGGGTTTGAACCACCAGCCTTCTGGTTAGCAGTCAAATGCCTTAGGCACTAGGCCACCTGAGCTCCCAAGGTTGGAGCAGAGGGTCTTAAGTCTTTCTAAGAAGCCCACCCTAGAGGATCTTTTCATCACCTACCCCTCCAATGAGGTAGATGCTGGATTTAAAAAAAAAAAAAAATGAAGCTTAGAAGTCACTGTGTATTATGTGCTTCCCTCAACAATAGAGTGATTCCTAACAATAATTGTTTAAATTGAATACTGCTTGCTTACCACGTGCACTACTGTAATGCAAGCCTTTACCGACATTACTAGGTATGGGTGTACAGGGCACAGGTCCTGTCTTTATTTAAATTTTTTATATTTTGTTCACCAGGGATTCTTTTCTTCGTGAATTATTTTTTTAAATATGTCACTAAAGTATTATTTACCTTAATTACTGAATTTTTTTTTTTCCCCTTTTTTGGTGAATCCTGAAGTTTTGCACCTGGGTCACTCATTCCCCACACCGTGGTCCTCACCCTGGGTCAGACAGCTAGCGACCCTGGCCTTGTCCTTATGCCTAAAGGAGCCAACTGGCTCTCGGGGCTCCAGGCTCCAGGGCGGTTAGAAAGGCGGGAAAGAGGAGCCAGGGGGCGGGAGGCTCCAACTGCCACAGGCGAGAGGGACAAAGGCCACAGGCTCCCGCCTGGGGCTGCTGCCCGGTCCTGCAGCGAGTTCTGGATGGAGAGAGACAGAAGCAAAGCCAGAGACCCAGAGACAAAGTGGCTGCGGATGCCAACCAAGAGAGGGGCAGAAGGACAGGGGGGAAGAGAAGGGGAGGGAGAAGGTGGGACGCTGCTCTCCGCCCTGGACCCCTCAGCCCCCCTGGACCCCGGCCCCCCTC
>NW_006921681.1:7785613-7800965 GCF_000298275.1 Orycteropus afer afer
GGGCGGGCGGGGAAGCAGGGCGAGCAGGGGGCCCTGACCCACCCACCAGCAGGAGAGTCTACAGGCCCACGATGCCCCATGGCCCCACGTGGCAGCCCAGGCCAGCTGGAGTCCCCTCGATTTCCTGATTTGTCGGGCCTCTAGGCCTTTACACCTGAGGCTTAACACTGCTAGCTGGTTGGGTCATGAGTTGGGGAGATTCCGTGGGAAGGCTTCCCTGAACCCCATACTTTGCTGGTCTTCAACTGACCCCACAGAGCAGCCACCAGGAAAGCATTTGACCTACTGCCTAGGTGTTGGGATCACACACTGATGTACACCTGTGGGGTGGCAGTGGGGGCTGCCCACAGCCTGACATCCTGGTGGAGATCCTGGCACTGAGCAGCACCTCAGGCACCCAGCACACCTGTGATAAAGCAATAAACAGAAAAGCTAGAGAGGCAACAACATCTGCAGAGCCCACAGGACCTCTTGTACTTGGGAGGTGAGAGGTGTCCTAGAATTAGCGTGTAGTTCTAGTTCTGCCTCTTAACAGCTGTGTGACCTTGGACAAGTTACTTAACCTTTGGGGGCCTGTCTTTCGGCATCTGCAGCTTCCTTAAGGTCTGCAGGGGGGAAAAACCCCTATAAGCATAATAATTCCTGTTCCCAGAGGAAACTGCTGGAGAGCAGTATACCCAAACTGGGCATAGGACTGGGAACGCCCATCAGAAGAGTTGGAGTGCAAAGGCGTGAGAGGCTGAAATGGGGTGCTGGGATGGCAGAAACAGGCCATCCTCGCCTGCTGCTGCTGCTAGTGGGAGCCTAGAATAGGGAACTTTCCGATGGGCCTTTGGACATCAGGGCTCCTTCCATCTGAGGCCAACACCTCCCTCTGTGTACAGGATCCTATCCCTGTTCCTGGGTAGCACTGACGCTCTAGTACCTCTCACCCTGCCCCTGCTGCAGGCAACAGTAACTTTTCCCTCTCGTCTGGTTCTTTCTCAGCATCATTTCTCTATGTGCCTATTTCTCTCTTGACCCCACATTCCCTCCAGTTCTTACCCTATTCTCTGCCCCCTTGCCCTGAAAGAAGGGTCTGTGCTCAGTGTTCTCCATTTCCTCTCCCCCCACTTTCTGCTCCCAGCTTCTCTTAAACCCACTCCATGAAACTCTCCAGTCCAGGGCACCAATGACTCCACGCAGTTAAGCCCAACGGCCAGTTCTCAGCCAGTCCTCTATTTTCTGGTCCCACTGGTACACTGGACACAGATGGTCATGCCCTCCTCCTTGGAACCCTTGTCTTACTCAGCTGCTTCTCACCCATCTCCCTGGCTGCTACTTGTCGCAATGACAACGTCTAAACCCCAGAGACTCCGGGCTCTGTCTCTGACTCTCTCTTCTCCTCTCGTCTCACCTTGCTTCCTCTGTGATCCCAGCAGGGCTGTGACTCTTTAATCACCCTGTATATGCTGACATTTCCCAAATTTACATCTCTACCTCCCAGCTCTCCCCAGAGCCCCAGGCTTCTCTGTACGCCTGTCGACTGGACTTCTTTACTTGGATAATTCATAGGCAGGGTTGCTTCTGGCACATACAACCCCCTTACAAGTTAGAAAAAGGCTCTTTTCTTAAGTAAAACATTTTTATTTCTTTTGAGTTGGTTGTTGTTGCTGTTAGTTGCCAGTTGAGTCAATTCTGATTCATGGTGGCCCCACGTGTGCAGAGCGGAAATACTCCATAGAGCTTTCAAGGCTATGACCTTTCAGAAGCAGATTGCCAGGCCTGTCTTCCGACGCACCGTACTACATATCATTTCATAGTTTGTCTAATTGTAGGCAGGCTGGCTGGAAGAAAGCAGAGCACATGCCCACTTCAGACCTGGCCCTTGTATGAGTAAGAGGGAGAAGACAGAAGGGAGTGAGTGGGCAGGGGTAGGGGCGGGCGAACACTAGCTCCGAGCTTAATCAGGAGCATTCAGCTTAAGTTCATCTGAATGGCACTTCCAGAAATCAAACTTTTTGTTAAATTTGTGGCCAGATCATATGCGTCCTGTTAGGGAGCAGCAGAGCTCATTCATTCCTGTAGCTAGGCCCAGATCAGTCCAGGAGGAGTGTTCCTGGTCTGTAGGGACGGATTACCCAATAAACGAGATCAACATATGCTTAGGGCATCAACAAAACAGGGGCACCAGTTGTCCAAAGCAAAAGCCCATAGATATCAAGCAGACAGGAGACAAAAGTGAGCACTGCAGTGGAAGGGAACTGGCAGGACACTGAGTGAAATTAATACCAGCTCCAGTGCACGAGGACATGCCAGCCGGAAACAAAGGGTCACCAGGGCACCCACGTGCAAGGTTGTTTAAGCTATGAGGCCCCTGCCTCTGCAACACCTTTGCATTTAAAAACAAGTTACGTCATAGATAGCTAAGATACGTGCACATACACACAGGCACACGTGCCAGCACACACATACACACACACATATATACACATGTATAACTCAGGGAGCTCTGGCAGCATAGTGCCTAAGGCATCTGACTGCTAACCAGAAGGCTGGTGGTTCAAACCCACCAACCACTCCTCAGAACAAAGGTTGGGCAATCTACTTCTGTAGTGGCACCACCTTGGAAACCCAAGGAGGGGTCACTATGAGTCGGATCCAATTCCATGGCAATGAGTTTGGTTCATATATATATATATATATATATATATATCTCACAAATCCCATTCAAATGTGTGAGTGAGCAAGGAGGAGCACCACACGTTATTAATGTTTATGACTTTCACATGCCTCAGTCTGGCCCTGCTGGTCAGACACACACTCATAGCCATACTTTTGCCTGCTTGTATCCAAGCGCTAAGGCAACAGTCACACTCTGAGCACCCCCTCCCCGTGAGGTGGCTTTGGCAGGTTTAGAGTTAGGTGGGGTAGAAATCAGGCAGCCAAGAAAGGCTGGGGAGCAAGAGAAGCAACTCAGGGGATGTCCTGAGACGATGGCCACAAGGCACAGTCCTGACGTGTGTACTGGTGGGAAGTATGTGCCAGCAGGCACACACAGAAGGCAGGCAAGCGAATGGTGGGAACAAAACCGCCTTGGAGGTGTTACTCTTGTACAGTGTGTAACCTGGTTAGTCTTACACAACAGTCCTGCTAATAGGCACCTACTCTAGTCAGGATAGGAGCCCTGATGGCACAGTGGTTAAGAGCTCAGCTGCTAACTGAAAGGTTGGCAGTTCAAACCCACCCAGCGTCTCTGCAAGACAAAGACCTAGTGATCTGCTCCAGTAAAGATTACAGTTAAGAAAACCATATAGGGCAGTTCTACTCTGTCACAACCAGATCAATTCAACAGCACACAGTAACAACAATTAGGTTAGGATAAGGTATGCTGCGGTAACAAATAACATCAAAATCTTAGTATCTTAGCACAACACAGGCTTATTTCTTTCTGATGAATACATGTCTAAGGCAAGTGGGCAGGGGGCTCTCTTCCATGAGTCTCTCAGGGACCCAGGCTGAGGGAGGTTCCTGAAATACCAAGCTCAGGGAGGAGTAGAGCTGGAGACAATTAAATTATCCATCCTGGAAGTTATACACATCACTCCCACTCACAATCCTCTGGCCAGAGCAAGTCCATGAACACATCCACTGAGGCAGGATGTATCATTCTCCAGTATGCCCAGCAGAAGGAAACAGGATATCAGGACAATTGTGACATCAACACCCCAAATTTAATACATCCAAACCCACCTCCTCCCACAGTTTTCCCAGCTGTGCTATTGGCATCTCCCTCTTTCTGAGTACACAGGCCCCAGACTTTGGAGGCACCCTTGAGTCCTCTCTTTCCTTTATATCCCACAGCCAAGCAGTTTGCAAACCCTATGAACTCTATTTTCAAAATATATCCAGAAGAAAACCATTTCTTCCCACCCCCACTTGACTAGCCTGGTCTGAACCACCGTCTTCTCCAGTATCGACTGTCACAGTGGCATCCGGCTTCCTCCCTTGCTTTCTACAGTTCTTCTCCACCTGGTAGCCAGAAGGATCCTGTGAGATCTAAGTTGGATCATATCAGTGTTGTGCTTAAAACCCTTCATGCCTTCCACCTCCTCCAGAGAAAAGTCAAAGTCTGCCGAGACCTGGCAATCTACATACACACACATACACACACCCCCATTAGCTCTCTGACCTCATCTTCCACTTACCACCTCTTACTCTACTCCAGCCCCAGTGGCTTCTTGGCTGTTCCTTGGGCATGTCAGCTCACCCTGCCTCAGGGCCTTTGCACTTGTAGATCTCTCTGCCTGGAGTGCTCTCTGCTCAGATCTCAGTGTGCCTCCCTCCCTCACCGCCTTCAAGTCTTTGCTCTAATGTCCTCTTCTCAGTAATAGCTTCTCTCTCACCATTTTAAATTGCACACCCACCTCTATGGTCCTCTTCCCTCTTGTATTATATTTTGTCAGAAGCGTTACCATCTCCTAACAATCTAAAGATTGTTTATTGTCTGTCTACCTAGTAGAATGTAGGGCGGGCATTTTCATCTGTTTGAGGCACTGCTCTATCCCTAGCACCTGTAACAATGCCTGGCACACAGTAGGTGCTCAGTGAATGTTGTTGAATGAATGAATGAAGCATGGCATAGTTGCTAAGAGCTTGGGCTCTGGAACCAGACTGCTGGTGTCAAAGTGCAGCTTTGTCACTTACTATTATGTGATATGAGAACAATTCACTTCACTTCCCTGACCCTCAGTTTCCTCATCTTTACAATGGGAGTAAGAATAGTACCTACTACATGGACTTGTAACTATCAATGAGCTAATGCATATGAAGAAATTAGACAGGTGATGGAAAAATTTGGAAATGGATAATGATGATCATAGAATAACATGATCAACATAATTCATGTCACTGAATTTTACATGTGAAGAATGTTGAAATGGCAAGTGTTTTGTTACATATATATTTACCAGGATAAAACTTTTAAAAAAAGTTAACACTGTGCCTGGTAAATAAATGTTTGGAGTATGTTGGCTGTTGCTATTTCAAAATGTTCACCCTATGATTTTACTTCTATCCACTGATAATAAAGAAATAGAGATTATTCTGATTATGAGTGAAGATTTACATGTAACAGTGTTCATCACAGTGTAGTTTTTATGGTAAAAAATTTGGAAACAATCTACATTTCTAAACAGATGGAATTTGTTGAAGTATGGTACACTCTTTGAGGGAAGACTAATAGCCATTGAAGCTGACATTCTCAAAGAATATTTAGTGGCATGGGATAATGTCCAGAGTACAATGCTAAGTGAAAAAAAGTAAGGATATGTTTCTTAAATTTAGTAGTGGTTGTAGGGCTGTTTTCTTCTTCCTCTTTAAACTGTACGTATACTCTCTTGTGTGAATTAAATAGTTCATTGAAATTTTGGAAAAACAGGATGTAAAACCATATGATCAGCACAAAGTGACCAAGGCAGAGGAAGACACAGAGAAGAGCACAAGAGTTAAAGGCAACAAAGGTGAGTACGTGCACAATCCTACAATAACAGTATGAATAACAGTTCACGAGTGGATACACAGACAGATGCTCAGTCTGAACAGGGGTGGGAAAACGGGTGGGACTACATCCATGATACATATAAGTTTGACAGAAGCTATCTCTAATGCAACAAAAGGCAAGGGAGCTCTGGTAGCATAGTGCCTAAGGCACTTGACAGCTAACCAGAAGGCTGGCGGTTCAAATCCATCAGCCACTCCTCAGAAGGAAGGTTGGGCAATCTACTTCCATAGAGATACCATCTTGAAAATCCAAGGAGGGATTGCTATGAGGTTATTTCTACCTATGTACTTATATGTGCATAAGCATACAGGGGACAAAGTCAGGAAACTGTCTTAGTCGCAACCAAACACCTTGAGGGAATGAGTCGCTGGGTATGGAGGCTCAAGACCATAGTTTCAGGGTACAGTAAGGTCAATTGGCATAATATACTCCATAAAGATAATGTTTGACATCTTGCTTTGGTGAGTAGCAACTGCGGTCGTAAACACTTGTGAGTAGCCATCAAAGATGCAACTGTTGGTCTCTCCCTGTCTGAAGCAACTCTCTCTCTCTCTCTCTCTCTCTCTCTCTCACACACACACACACACACACACATTGCCATCGAGTTGGATGTGACTCATAGTGACCCCCCTTGGGTTTCCGAGGCAGTATCATGACCTAAGTAGATTGCCCAACCTTCCTTCTGAGGAGTAGCTAGTGGGTTTGAACCACCAGTCTCTGGTTAGCAGTCAAATGTCTTAGGCACTATGCCACCAGAGCTACTTGTCTGGAGCAAAGAAGAGTGAAACAAATCAAAGATGCAAGGAAACAGTTAGTCCAAAGGACTAACGGAGCATGTGAACCCAGCCTCCACCATGACCCTGAGACAAGAAGAACTAGACGGTACCTGGCTACCACTACTGACTGCTCTGAAAGGGATCACAGTGAGAGATCCCAGATAGAGTGAGGGCAAATGTGAAATTAAATTCAAAATCATAAGAAAAAGACCAGGTTTACTGGTCTGATCAAGACTGGTAGAACCCCCAAGACTATGGCTCTTGGGCACCCTTCAAGCTAGGAACTGAACTTAACTCCATGACTCAACTGGCAGCCAAATAATGGACAGGCCTACCAGGTGAGCAGTACTATTAGGGAGGTAAGCGCTCATTAGAACAATTAAGCCTGAGATCAAGAAGGTAACATTTGCCCAGGGATAGAGCTAGGAAGGTGGGAAGGAAGTAGGAAGGGAAGGGGTGGGCACAGGGAGGAAGTAGGAAGAATGCTGTTGCAATGTGGGGATTGTAGTAAATGTCACAAACAGAATGTGCATGGATTGTTGAATGGAAAACAAATTTGCTCTGTAAATTTCACCCCAATCACAAAAAAAAAGAAAAGAAAACTGTATAATCCCAGTTTAGAATTACAAATTTTATGCAAACCTCCCCATTACTCTCCCAACATACATATTCCATCCATTCATAGAAAAAAAAAAAAACTGGAAAGAAACAGACCAAAATGCTAATAGTGGTAACTTTGGGGTGATGAGATATTGAAATATTTGAACATTCTTCTCTATTTCCTATACTTTCCAAATTTCTTGCAACAAACATGAAAACAGCATTGTGTTAATAATCAGGGAAAAGTTTTTCTTTAAGGATTTAGGTCAGAGTTTTCCAAATGCTAGTTTCACAACCTGTTAATAGGTGATGGTTGAAACAAGGATTCCGTGCGATTGATGATAGGGCAAGAAGAGTAAAACCAGTCTTACCTCTGCAGGACTTCTCAGAGCCCTTACTGTAGCCACATGACGACTCTCCAGTAAGTGGGATTTCCCACCCTCAGACGAAGAGGGAGCCCCTTGCTGCAGAGGTGAATCCCTGAAGATGGGCGTACTAGGTGGTATTAAGGCTTGCTGGGGATATGTGGGTGCTACCCTTACCTGTGCTAGTTCTCTGAGGGCCTCTCTGGTCTCTCTAGGCTGTCCTAGAGAAAATCTAGAGCCTGGGCTTTGGTCTGCCTCTCTGGGTCCCATCTGCAAGCTTCTGCCCATCTGGGGTGCCATCCTCTGTGCTGGCTCCAACCCAACCCATTCTCAAAGCCACTCTGCCCCAGAAGCCTAGCCTGACTTGACCTCAGTGGACTTGACTGGGTCATCAGATTGGGTTGGGGTTAGTGGTGGTCCCTCATGATTTTGTGATTGCATTTGGATAACTTTTTGCATAACGAGAGGGGTCATCTCTCTCCCAACTAACCTGTAAGGTCCCTACAGGTGAAACTGGCTTTGGGGACTTCCCTGGGTAGCACATAGCACCCAGCAAAGCCTCTGCAAATGGGAAACACACCCCTAGGACTCCCTTCTGTTCCCCTCTCATCCCACAGGCTGGCTTCTTCCCATCAACCAAGTCAAGACACCCTCCTCCACCCTCCTACTGTCCTCCTGCCCATCTCTTCCTCTAAAAATTCCTCCATGTTTCCCAATTGAGACAGAGTCACCCACCCACCCCCTTCTTGAGCATTGCTAGAAAGAGCTGCTTCTTTCCATGCACACCTGTGCCCAGCCCCATGACACTGGGACAAATGTGAAGAGTGGGTGCACCAGCCTGCTTTTCTGGAGCACCCTGTATCCAGGTGACCTCCCAGGACGTGCTGCATGCTGACTCACCAGGTGTGTGAATCACTTCCCTCCCCTGGGTTTCAGTTTGCCCATCTCTCCAATAGAAACAGGGGGGGAAATTGAGCATTTAATCATTGACCACTCTGTTGTTTGTGCGCACAAACATGGGACAGTTCATCAGGGAGGCTTAGCATACTTATAAGGTGGAACATAGTTATCTGTCTGAAAGTACCTTTTGGTGCACCTGTGAGGAAACTCGTTTTTGTGAGTGTGATGCCTCGGACCTGACCCTCTGTCCCTGAGAGTGTGAATCCCAGCCAGTGTATGTTTGTGTGTGTGCATGACCGCATAGCATGGAGAGTGCCTGTGGGTCAAAAGCACGTGAGACTACTACTGTGAACACCTGGTGCCTATGAGTGTAAACCTCTAGAACTGTGGTGTGTGTGTGTGTGTGTGTGTGTGTATCCATGAATACAAGTGCATGGAGGTGACTACCTGTGGATAAAAAGAATGTTTGATTATGTGAGTCTGCTAGTGTGAACACTCCATGCCTGAGTACAAATCTGTGTGTATGTGTGTGTATGTCTTCAGGCACAAGTACCCACGATCCTCAAGCAGTTCCCGGGTCTGCTCCTTCCTCTGTAGGTCCCCATCAAGCTCTGTGGGTTCTTTGGCCTGGGACACAAGGCAAGAATACCAACCAGGCTGGGGTCGCCTAGGGACACCCTGCAAAATTCAGACCAAGCCAAGGAAGGTGGAGGAGACTTCTCCCCAAACACACTCACCTTCCCTGGGGTCTAGCCATGCCAGCCACATCCTCCAAGTTGAACTGGAACCTGAAGGCTCAGAGCTCCCTCAATGCCACTGGGCCCTCAAGGACCGTCCTTGTCCCCCTCCCCTCCTGGCAGACAGGCTGAGCAGCCGGGGAACACCTCACCTCTCACCCTGCCCAGAGGGACCTGGCTTTGACTCGCAGCCACAAGCAAATGGAGCGAGGATCCCCTGGCGCCCCAGCTCCCCACCCCCACCTTCAGGGCTGTTCTTCCCGCAAAATCAATCATTCTGCCACTGCATTTGCGGGAAGTGGGGGGCAGGCAGAAGGACTTGTGGGGCACCTGCTCCCTTGCAAGGTGGCTGCTTGGTGTGCATGGTGACTGGAGCTCCCGAGCAATAGTGAGGTGCCTGCCGTGGCACTCCTAAGGAACCCACTCCAGCCCTGGCCTTCTTACCTGCTGAGGGGGTAGACTGGGTGGAGGTTACCCAGGGCCCCAAAAGGTGTGACAGGCCTGGTAGTGGACTCAGCAGGCCCCCTGGAGGCTGGAGTGGAGGCTGGAGTGGAGGGAGGTGAGGAGGAGGGTGAGTGTAAGTGGCTTAAGCAGTGTTAAATGTCTCCTGATAGGATTCATTCATTCATGTCTTCAGCAAACCCTCCTCACGCCTGAGGCTGCATGCCAGGCTGAGTGGAGGACTTGCCAGACTTGAGAGGTCACTGAGGAGACCTCTCAATCCTCCAGGAGCCAGAGTTCTGGGATGTAGGGAGCCTTAACTGTTGGCTGGGTGAAGAGGAAGAAGCCCAAAGACCGCCTCCACCAAGTGGGCTCTGCCGCCTTGATTCCCACCACGAGGAAGCCATTTTTCCTCCAGAACTCGGAACCCCCTTGTCCTCTTTTTTTTTGCATGGAAATACTCCTGTGGTTGTGGAAAAAGAGGGACTATCAGATCTATCATCCCCTCTACTCTCATTACTACTCATCAAGACAATCATTAATGCCTTACATTTGGATGGGGCTTTAGCATGTAAGGGAGCTCTGGTAGCGTAGTGCCTAAGGCACTTGACTACTAACCAGAAGGCTGGCGTTTCAAACCCACTAGTCACTCCTCGGAAGGACGGTTGGGCAATCTACTTCCGTAGTGATACGGCCTCGGAAACCCAAGGAGGGGTCGCTGAGTGTGCTGTTGATGGGGTAGAGAGCTGGGGGGATGCTGAAGGGAGGAGGGTGAGGATAGGTCCTTGGGGATGTGCTGTCTTGGGAAGAGCACTGGATTAGGAGTCCGACAGCCCTGGCTCCTGCTCCGACTTGCTGAGCAAGCTGCATCTTCTCTCTGGGCCTCCACTTCTCTGTCTGTAAAATGGAGTTAATAATCCTGCCCTGCCTTGCCCTGCCCTGTGGGGGTGTTGCAGGAATCAAACCAGTGCTGCTGGATGGCAGAGGGCTTTGGAAACTTCAGGCAGCTGCCAGCATGTGGGAGTCAGTAAGCCCACGTCTGCCTTCTGGCGTCTCTGCACCCGGAAGAAGGCAACCCAGTCTGGACCCTGGATTCTAGAACTTGGGCCTTTGCCCAGTTCAGCGTTCGGGGAGCCACAAACCTCTGAGCCCCATTTAGTTCCCAGCCTTCTCTCCAGGCTACGAGCTGATGGAACTTGGGGGCTGAAGTGGGAATAGAGTCCCATATTTACCAAGAGACTTCATGCTCCGCAGCACCTGGGCGGCAGTGGGGAGAGTGTGGCCAGCCCAGCTGCCAATGTGAATATTAGCTGGTATGAACTAATTTGGTGGTGCTGACACAGGCGGGGCCGCCTGGGGCCCCTGAGCCCCACCCTGCACCCCTCCTCCGCCCCCACTGATAACATCGAGCTTGAGCAGTCCGGGCTCTGGCTCCCCATCTCTCAGGTGATGAAATCTCCGCTCAGTCAGGCTGGCTGCAGTTACCAAATCGCTGTAATTGAGATTAATTTGGGAGCCCGATTGGGTCAACCCTCACAGGCACCCATTAATTAGTGGGGGAGACTCAAAGCCCCTATAGCTGGGCCCTGCACCCTCCAGGGGCTGGGGCCATTAGAGAGGGGGCCTGTAAGAGACCCAGGTGAATCTGTGGCCAGGAGGAAGGCACACACTGGACAAAGCCCGCCCACCCCAGCACTTCTTCAGCTCTGCAGGGGAGTGGGCAGTGGGCCTTTGACTCGGGCCCAAAGGTAGCTCCAGGTGTTCAAGAGTTAAAGGGCTCATTACAAGAGTGGGGAGAGGTGATGGGGGAGGGTGACGGGGGCTGGAGGCTCTTGGACATCAAACAGCTCTTGCAAAACTTCTAGGTGAGTTAAGTGTAAATGAATTTGAAGCAGACAATGAGGTTCCCTTTAGACACCTGGGCAGAAAAATTAAGGGAAAAGTGCCCCAGGCAGAGCTCATTTGGGGATTTTTTTTTTCCCCCTGAATCCAAAACACACAGGGGAAAACAAACCCACCCGTCTACGCTGGGTGCCAGAGGCGGGCTGGCGCGCCCTGACTGAGTGCTGGGCTGGCGCAAGCCAGGCACACACGTGAGGCCTGGGCATCCGCATGAGACAGGACACTTGCCTGTGAGTAGGGAGCAACAGCCGGAAATGCCAGCTGGGCACACTTGTGTGGATGTGGCTCTGGCCCTGGACTGGGGTGGAGCCCATGTGAATGGGAGGAGGGCGGTGGGAGGCGGGCACACTTGTAGGGTAGCTGGTAGGAGGCCAGACAGGCAGGGCAGGGAGGGCAGGGCCCATCTGGGGTACTCCTCAGGATGGCAGCAGGCAGGGCTCCCCAGGGATCTTGGCACAGCCTGGTCACATGAGTGCCCAGGTGGGGCCCTCCTGGTTGCCAGACAAGAAGGGAGGGTGCACCCTGGGTTCCTCCTGCCCCACCCCAGTCACCTGACTTGCTTCAGCTAATTGCCCTGGTGTTTTATTTGTTCCTGTGAATCTCAGAGCGGGACAAAAGCAGGTTCTGAGTCACCAGGAACCAACCTCTGCTTCTGCCCACTCTTGAGACTTCCCTTGTCCTTGCCCCTACGCTACCCCAGGACCCTGAGAACCCCAAGGATGATTGCGAGGTGTCCATTGCTGACTAGCACCCTGGGCCCAGGTCGTATGACACCCCTCTCTTGAGGGGGGCGCCTAATGGAGGGCCTCCTCAGTGCGGTGCATTTGCAATTCATGGCTCCAGCCGAGATTGCATTAGGGCCAGCTGTCACTCGTGATGAATGTCGCTTGTTTTCCAGAAAAAAATGGGCCCTGGATGCGCAGTGACAGGGCTGCCAGAGGCACCCACCCTTCCCCAGCCTGAAGATCAGGGCATGGGCAGTGCCCTCAGAGGATTCTCAGCAGCTTCAGAATGTGACCCCTGCCGAGGGCTCTCAGGGGTCCCACACTGCAAAAACCCCCACAGCCCTTCCCTGTGCACAGAGCCCCTCACAGCCCCTGCCACACAGTGTTCTCCCACCCACCCTGCAGGAAGAATTCTCCTGGAGCGGCTCCATTTAACAGATGATAAAACTGAGGTTTGCAGGAAGGCTGATAAAAGAATGTTGGCTGGAGGTGAAGTGGACAGTGGTCCAGGGCTTTGCAAGAAGCCCTGCTGGCACTGTGGTTAAGTGCTTGGCTTGAACCCACCAGCTGCTTCACAGGAGAGAGAAGTAGCAGCCCTCTCGGTAAAGATGACAGCCTTGGAAACACTATGCCGCAAGTTCTACTCTGACCTGTAGAGTCACTATGAGTCAGAATCAACGTGGTGATTTTTTTTTTTTTTTTTGCCAGAGGTCCGCAGGTACAGGGGTGTTTCTTGGTGGGATGGTCTGGAAGACTACTGGGGAAGAAGAAGAACTCCCTGTAGCTTCTAGGCCCTCACCCCTGCCCTGCAGGGATGAGGGGGCACTCCAGCGATTGGGAGCTGTCCTTGTCCACACTCTACACTCTCTCTCCCTAGCAACTTCCTCCCCAGCCAGAAGTGGGGAGGCCCACAGGTCTGGGGCTCTGGGCAGTGCCTCCAGCTAGATCCCAGCTCTGATGGGGGAACTGAAGAAGTATGTTCTCTCCCATCCCCTCTAACCCAGCCTAGAACCAGTCAGTAGAAGCAGGTAACTGGGGTGCAGGAATTAGCTAGAGGTCTCAGCTGGGGCCCCCTCCCACAGGTCCCCACCCTTCAGTCTCTCAAAGAGTCAACATCCATCACCCAACAGAGGGGCCTGGCTCAGTCTTCTTGGTGACCCACTCTGGTTCAAGAGCCCATAGTGCCTCCTAGTTTCCAAAGTGTCACCCCTGAACCAACTCCTACCCTCTGGAAGCCACAGCCTGGCAGGGTAGCAGACAGGAAAAAAAAAGAAAAATTCTCCCCACTATGTCCCATCAGGCCCATCCTCTAGGAAAAGAGCAGTAGCTCACCTCGGGCAGGTTTTATCCTGTGTTCTTTCATCTCTGTGATTTCACACAATTTAGCCAGCAGTAGGCGGAGCAGGCAATGCTGATCTCTCTGTCACAGATGAGAAAACTGAGATCTAGAGTTCAGGACAAAAGGCAGAGGCTCTGTCCTCCACCATGAGTGCTGTTTGTTTGTTTGTTTATTTTTTCTCTGATGTCACCCCATGCTCAGAACAGAGCCTGGCATGTAGTACATGTTTGCTGAATGAATGAGTGAATGAATAAGTTTGTGGCTTCGGCAGGAGATTGTGGAAGCTGTGGGCTGCTAGAGAGGCTCAACCACAAGGCCACACACTCAGGCCCCTAATTTCCCTTTGCCTGACCTCCCTGCCTCCAGTGCCCTGGTTCTGGGAAGGGCATGACTGCTGGCACAACTGATGGGAACAGGAGCCTGGCTCTCACCTTGTCAGAGACCATACTCCATGGTACTAGCCACAACCCCAAACTCACCCAGTGAGGCTGGAACCAACACAGACAGGGCATTAGCTGGGGCCCTGAGCCTGGCCCCAGATCTGCTGTTACATTAACTTTTGTGCCAAGTGCCATGCTAAACAGGCCCCTTCCAGGTGATAGTTCCTCTTCATGACAACCCACTGAGGTAGGTACGCTTTCTCTCCATTTTACAGATGTGGAAATGAGGCTGGGAGGTGGGTTAGTCATGACATCAACCTCCCGGGACATGACTCTCTGCCAGTCCTTCCTTTCTGGGTTCAGAAAGCAGCCAAGTTCCCCTTGGCTGTCTCCTTTCCCCAGTTAGGGCTCCTGTCCTGGTATTTTTGTCCAATGAGGAAAGTCTCCCAGAATCCCAGGTGTCAACCTAAGCCACCACCTGTCCCATCTATTCTAGGGTGGTGCCAGGGGCTCGCTAACCCATGACATCCCTCATTGTCATTTAGCATTGGGTTTTCCCAAGCACTTGACAGTCCCCTCTCCTGGGTCCTATTATCCAGAGACTAGACAGTTTTCTGAACCCAGATGTGCAAGGTCTTGTCTCTTTCCCACATGTGCAGTTATTGGTCTCATCTCTGTGATGTGAACAGCTGAACCACAACTCTGAAGCAACTCTGGCCAAGGCTCAGGGCCAACCTCTTACCCACCCTCTGACTACACCATCCCAGTAGGCACAGAGCCAGGCAAAAGAAGCCTTGGCTGTGGAGGAAGCTGACTCCTTGCAGTGTGCCCACTGCTGGCCCATTCTGAGCTTCGACTTTCTTTTCTACAAAATGGGTATGAGCTTATCTTCCATCACATATGGTTGGGAGGCTCTCCATACATGGGAAGACCCAGGCACACAGTAGGTTGCTTGCTAAGTGGGGCTGATGATATGACCCATTCTACAGCCCTGTAAAGACTGGATGTATGGTTGAGCCAATGGCCCCAGCCCCTCCAGTCCCCAACCCCCACCCACCCTGCCATCAATCAATGACAACGTGCCACTTCCCTGCCATCTGTCAGCACCAGCTGCTGCCCGCTGCCATCAGGGCATCATACAAGGCCTCAGATGCCCGAGGGCCCTATCTCTCCCTGCCTTCCCTCCTGACTGCCCCAGACTGCCACCAGGCTCCCAGATGAGGGGCCATCCGCATGCCCCAAGGGCACCCTCGTATCCTCACCCTGGGATCTCCTGCACCCCCAGGGGCTCCTCACCAAGCTCTGGGGCCGAGGGACCAGGCTGGAAGCCCCTGGTGCTCTGAGTGCCTGGCCCCCGCCTGCCCGCCCGCCCGCCCCTCCACCAGCTCTTCCCACATCCTGCCTCAGCCCTGCGTCTATTTCATCAAGCCAAGGATTGCTTTTTAAATAAATCTAAAAAACTCCACTTCCTCCTTGGCAAGTTCATTTTAAGTCATTTTATCTCTTTCCCCCCTATATTTTTCCCAAATAATGTGATTAAGTGACTCAGCGCTGGCTGCCTCTGGCAGGCCTGGCCTCTAATTCAGTTTGAGGACGGCCACCCTTGACCCCACTCCACTCTGGCTAAGAGAACACTTAAGCTATA
>NW_006921681.1:7801125-7820040 GCF_000298275.1 Orycteropus afer afer
GGAGAAACCCATATTGAGCCACCCTATAAGAGGCCTGGAATCTCCCGATGATGATTTATTGCTAAATCCTAGTATTTTTCAATACATTATAGTTTTTAAATTGTGTTTAAATTGAGTGTAGAGGAGCAGAGGCCATTAGGAGATGCAGAAATGATGATTATATTTAAATATTCATGCACGCAGTGCCTTATTATTGAATCTGAACACTAACAAAATCAATATTAAGTGCGGTTTGACATGAATTTATTTATGAATTTCGACTTTCTAAGTACTGTATTTTTTCACTCAAAAATTGTGAGTATAATGTAGTAATGATATCAAAACACAGTGTCAGGGAGCATTAGCTGGGGAGGTTATAAACCTCTGGATTAGGGGGCCCCAGATTGCCCTCAAAAGTGCTTAGTATACAAAACCCAATTCTTTTTTTTTTTTTTTTTTCCTGTTTCTGAATCGTGCAAATCCACATACACTCCGGAGAGGGAAGGCAGGGAGGATGGGGGAGAGAGGGTGGCTTGGTGAGTGGCAGGCGAGGCTGCAGACACTCAGCTCGGACTAGGCTGGGGTACAGGGAATCTGGGGTTCTCTACAGTGTCTCCCCCAGCGCCGTGCCTGAGAAGCAGCTCCTCAGCAGGGGGTCCTAAAGGATCCTGGGCTTCCACTCCCTAGAGAGGGGTTTCAAAGGGGTGGGGGTAGTCTGGAGGTCTCTGCCTCCCAGGATCTTGATGCTGGGATAAAGCAAAGGCAAGTGGGGTCTGGCCCCCAGAACCAGGGCATAAAGAACTGAAAAGAGAGCCTTTGCCCCGTGGGTTCGGTGTGCAGCACCAGGGGCACACCCAGGAGCAGAAAGTTTTGGCTGCCTCTGCCTGCTTGCCCGCTGAGGTGAGTGGGCATCACCCCACCAGGAGCGGCTGCCCAGACTCCAGCAGGGACTTTAGCAAAGGTAGCAGGTGTGCCCTCTCTCCCTGGGCCTGCTGAACCACGTGGGAGGAAATGGCTTCGTCCTTCACTTTACAGCCTCTCCTCCAATGGCCTGGGACCCTGCTGCCTCTGCCTAGGAGACCACCTGCAGTGGGAGGTGCCCCTCTGCTTCCCTGAGACCTGAAGCTGGTTATAGGTTGTTGGCACAGGCAGCCCTGGAGCTGGGTAGGTACAGCCTCATCAGCCCAGAGGGGCCTCCATACCTGTGAACCTCTCACCCCACCAGGCTCCCTCACATCCACACAGCCCTCACAGAGCCCTGTAGACATACATGCATTCACACTCACCTATACATAACTCACACACATGCTCATACACACACTCACACATATATACACACTTACACATACTCACACACATATACATGCACACAGTAGTCATATGCAGTCACACACAGGCATGCACACACTCACACGTGTTCATACATACACTTTCACACACACATACACACTCTCATACACTTAGACACACACACACACGTACTCATACACTCATGCATACACACACACACAGTCACATATATTCTGCTGGCATGAGAAAGGATCAGTAGTCGTCTGGGACAAGACCCCATTTTTCAGGTAGAAAGAGATTCCCTGATACGTGTTACTTTTTGGAGACAGACAGTATACATTCCACATGGGAAGAACCAACACTGACTAACACGAACAACCCTTAGCCCACCTCACACTTTAACACAAACCCAGTTCTGAATGTCAGAGGCCCCAGTGGATTCCCAATAAATTCATGTCCCCATAAACCCACCAACCCCCCATGGCACCCACCAATCCCCTAACACACAGGCACACACACCTCAACACCCACAACCCTGCAACTGTTCCACACAGAAGCATCCACCCAGGCAGACCCACAGACGATACACCTCAACACATGGATACCCCAACGTACACACGAATTCAATATAGAGACAGTCATACCTCTCAGCCCTCAAATGCACCCACAGACACCGTAATGCACAGTCCACACACCTCGATCCATACACACCTCTACATACAAAGGTACACCCCTACTTCTCAACAGGCTGCCCCAATTCTAAGTGTATCACAGCCCTGCCCTTGAACAGGAGGCAGCCCCTCCAATGGTGGGTTGCTGCAACCTGAGGTAGAGGGTCAAACAGCACTTAGAAGGTTTGATGCCGAATATTCATCAGCCTTCGGGAGGGAAAAAGATAAGAAGCCCGCACAGGAGGAGGGGGAGAAAAAACCCAACCCCGACCCTAAACTCTTTTCCAGTAAATCGATGTATTTTGCTATAATTTTATTAGGAATATAAAAGGAGCCTTTTCAAAAGTGCTTAGGACGCAAAAAAAAGAGGCGGGCGATGGAAACATTAGTCTGTCTGTATTAGCAATCCCATAGTCACATTTTATTGTTACTGTCAGGATGCAAAAGCTGTGCTTAAAACAAAATAATACATAATGTATTACTGAGGCATAAACATCAGCCGCAAGCGGGCGGGCGGCCTTTTTATTTCAAAAAGAAGATGCAAAAAAAAAAAAAAGATGGAGGGACAGAGGTGGGGAAGGGTGTGGACAGCCCCTTGGGATCAGAGAGTCATACTGGGACCCCAGATTCAAAGGACTAGGGCACCCAGAGCAGGGGTGAGGGGCTGGTCCCCAGCAATGAGTTTAGCCACAATGTTACCAGTTCTTTGCAGGAGGAAAAGTAGTTCCTGTCTTGGAGACCTCCCACCATGTGCTTTATAAAGCTCTGGCCCTTTGTCCTACTACCCTTCACTGATGCCAGGGAAGGAACTGGGTGGCTGTGCTTGTCTCAGTTCTGCAGACAAAAACATTGAGGCTCAGGGAGGGACAGTGACCAACTTCAGCTCACATAGCCAATGGGTGGTGTGGTCAGGACTAGACTCCAGGGCAGAGTACCAGGCTTCCAGTTTAGTGCTTGTTCCACTGCACAAAGCTACCCAGGCTCTTGACAGTCTCCAGATTGAATTCCTGGGGTGGTCTCCCTGCCCGACCTTTGACCCCTCCAATCCATTCTGCAACATTGAAAACTCTGATCATCAAAAATGCAGACCAAATCTTCTCTCTCCTGTGCTAATCCACTCTAAGTGTGTCCCATCCCTTCTAGGAGACAAACCATACCCCTACAGGGCTCTTTGATCTGGCCTTGCCCACCTCTGTCTCCTCCTCTTCTTTCCCTGTCTCTTCCTCTCACACCCCTACCCTTGCTCAGTAGACTGCAAGAGACAGCTGACCTTCATTCCACTCCTTGAGCCCATAAGCTTACTCTTGCATTAGGACTTGGGCTCCTGAGGTTCCTTCTGCCTGGAAAGTTTATTCTGAGATTTACATCGAATGCTGCCTCCTCCAAAAAGTCGTCCTGGATCACCCAATCTAAATTGGACCCTCCATCACTTTTTGTCTTCTCTCTCTGTCTTTTGCTTCCTTGTTTATTGCCTGTCTCCCTCAAAGTAGGGCATACACAAGCCCCAAGAAGGCAGGGTCCTTGTTGGTCTTGTTCACTTCTACGTGCTCAGGACCTGGCACACACAATCCCTAGTTGTTAGATGGAAGGATGGGTGGCAATACTTCTACTTGGCAGTGGGCTGCGGCTGGGGCATGTCTGGCCATGTGGCCTACCCTGCTCTGCTCCCCAGAGACCTCAAGGCAGGCCCAGCTCACTGTGTTCTGGGGCTCCTCCATACTGCCAGAGGCAGGCCCCCAACCTCTGGCCCATCCTCAGCCTGAGCACTTGAAGATAGGGGCCTCCTAATTCCAGCACCATCTGGGCTCACGGCTGAGGAAGCCCTGTAACACCTGGGCCAGCTCCCCACCATCCTGTGCACCCTCAAGCTTCTCCCAGCTGTTCTCTGGCATTCAGAGGATCTGGCTCTGCCTCCTTCACCCTGGAAGCCCCCCCTCCCCGGTCCTGACTCTCCCCCCATAGTCTTCCTCCATTTCTTGGACCCTCGATCTGGCAGCTGCTGTGGGGACAAGGCAGGAACTGGGACTTTTACATCTTCCCCAGCATCCTACATTCAGACCCCATCTTCCCCCACTGCATCCCTCCAATCTAGCCTCATCTCAGGGAGGCTTCCCTCTGAGCCTCTGGCTGGCTCTAAGGCCCCTGAAGTGCATTCAGGGAACCACTGGCCTTGTGGGAGAGCTCTAGGGATGCAGTGGTGACAAATGGGGTCCAGCAGGCCCAGGTTCTAGTCCTGCCTCTGCATCTCATTAGCTATGTAACTTTGGATATATTGCTTTAACCTCTCAGTTTCCTCATCTGTAAAATGGGGACAGTACTGGTGTCTACTCATCTGGCCTTTGTGAGGCTTGTGAGGTAACATAAGGGAATGTATGAAAACCTTTTAGAAGAGAGCTGAACACTTGGGGGCTGCCATGGCCATTCAAGGGGGAGGCCATCGGGGTATGTGGGAGCCTCGGGAGGAAGCAGAATCGGGAGGATGCTAAGACCTGCCTGCCTCCTTCTCTAGCCCTTCTGGGGCAGCTAATCCACCGTGTCAGGGCACTTGGCGCCACCTGGTGGTTGGTAGGCAGGGGTGCCAGAGGGCCTAGTGGGGGCAGGTGTGGTGAGGTGGGGGCCCTGGGACAGAATGGATACCAGAGAAGGGACAAGCTGCCAAGAGAGGTGTGCACCCACCTCCCTGGGGCCTAAGGTCACGCCTGCCAGGCCTAGGAGAATCAGGGAGGGGCCACATCCGGAAATGCCCCATGCCCCCACTTAAGATTCCACAGCAAGCCCTACCAGCTGCAGCTGAGACACCAACACTGCACCCAGCAAAGAGGCCAAGAGCCGGGCAGGGAGGAGTGAAAGATGTCACCAGCAGGCACCACGTGGCACCAGCCCCTGCTATCACCTTAAGGACCTGGGTGTCATGAGGTCCTGTGCACTGAGGCTGGATACAGAGAGAAAGAGACAAACTCCCATCCCTGTGGGGCTTACATTGGGCAAAAAGAGAAATAAGCACCTATATCTCCAATACATTTAAAGGGACACAGATGGTCTAAGTGTCCAGGAACAGCAAAGCAAGGGGAAGGGCAGGAGGCACTGTGATGGTACAGAGGGTGGCGAGGGCCACCCCACAGCCACAACGTAGCCTGGCGGCCAAGGCCTTGGGCTCTGAGTGCCATGCCACTGACTCCAATCCCACTGTGTGGCTCTGGGTGAGCTACTTAACCTCTCTATGCCTCTATTTCACCAGTGGAAATGAGGAGTAATGTTAGTTGCTCAGTCCAACAGTGACCATCAGAATGAAACATTGTCCGGTCCTGCACCATCTTCGTGTGCTGGAGTCCATTGTTGTGTCTGTTTGAGTCAGCCCCATCTCCCTGAGGGTTTGCCTCGCTTTTGTTGGCCCTCCACCTAATCAAACAGGATGTCCTTTTCTAGTGATGGGTCTGTCCTGATGACGTGTCTAAAGTAAGCACCATCCTTGCTTTTAAGGAATAACGAGAGTTACTGTCTGAGCAGTTTGCCACAAGGACTGAATGAGGCTCAGACCCCAGGGAGATTCTATTGGCTTTGACAATGACCTCGCCCCAGGACCCTCTGCATTGCTGAATAATGGCCAGGGCTGCTTCCCAAGACCATGGACCTGCCATATCAATGAGCCCAGGTGGTCTCAGGGATCAAGACTGAACCTGGCCGGGGGAGAAGGGGCCTGTCCATGCAGAGCTGGGTATCTACAGCCCAGGAGCCAGCTGTGCCTCTTCACATGTGGGTGGGCATAGCACATGTGCCTGTCTGTGCCCGTGACTGTGTACCTGGGTGCATGTGCACCATGTGTAGTGGGTGGGGCAGGGGGTTGCCAGGAGCAGGGCTGTGCGTCTGTGCCTGAGTGTAGGTGGGCAAGGCCCTGACAGGGCCTGTAATTACCACCAACTGCACACGGAATGTCACGGGGGAGGGGAACATCGTCCACCTACGCCTCTTGGCCTTCCCCAGTCTGACGCAGTTACCCAGCAGCCTCTGCCTGTCAGAGCCTCCCAGGACAGGCTTAGGGTGTGTGCCCAGCTGTTCCTGGGATTTCCTTGTGCTGTGGGAGTCAGCCCAGGATGAAGAGCTCTGCTCCTCCCTGGGTGGCGGCAGGGGGTGCGGTGTGTATCGGGGGGCACTGAGTCCAAGGAGGCTGTACCTTCTTTCCTGCCATCAGAGTCAAGTGATGCTACAAAGGTAGCTCTTTGTGCTCTAGGGGGGTCAGCTGTCAGAGTTTTTGGTCCCTGTCCCACATGGAGATGATAACTGGGAGGAGAGGCTGCAGATTGTGGAGTAAGACAGGGCTCTAACTTCAGCCCTGCCTCTCCATGGCCCTGTGGCTTTGGAAAGTCATATAACCTCTCTGGGCTGCATTTCCTGTCCTATAAAATAGCAATACAATATCCACCCTTGCAGGGTTTCTGCTAGGAACTGACAGCACCAGCAGGTAAGATGCTCAGCCCACTGCACTTGGTGGTTCCCTTTAATGGTAGCTTCGCTTATTTTAGTGGCTAAACTAAAGATGCACGTGCTACTAGTATCAAAGTTCAACAAGACAGAAAATAACAAATGCTGGCGAGGTTGTGGAGAGATTGGGACTCTCATACACTGCTGGTGGGACTGTAAAATGGTACAACCATTGTGGAAAGCAGTATGGCGATTCCTTCAAAAGTTGGAAATACAAATACCATTTGACCCAGCCATCCCATTACTAGGTATATACCCTAAAGAAGTGAGAGCCATAACAAGAACAGATATATGCACGCCGATGTTCATCGCAGCACTATTTACAATAGCCAAAACTTGGAAACAACCTAGATGTCCAACAACTGAGGAATGGATAACCAAACTTTGGTACATTCACACAATGGAATACTATGCAACGCTAAAGAATAATGTAGAATCTGCAAAACACCGCATAACATGGATGAACTTGGAGGACATTATGCTGAGCGAAATAAGTCAGTCACAAAAGGACAAATATTGTATTAGTCCGTTATTGTAAAAGTTAAGGAAATGTTTATATATTGGAGGACATTTTCTTTGTTGGTTACCAGGGGTGGGAGGGAAGGGGAGGGAATGCTGTTAGATAGATAGAGATAAATATTGATTTGGGTGAAGAGAAGGGCAATGTACCAAATGTGAGTGACCAATATGGCAGCATTGAGGATGAGAAAGACAGAGAGAGTTACATGGGCAGTACAAACAACAAATATGAACCCCTTTGTAAATACAATACTGAGCTGTTAATGAAAGCAAACATGGGTATAGGGACGGATAGACGGGTGAACAAGCTAAACAATTATGTATGTCTAAATGGAGAGTGTATCCAAGATCATATACAGGGTTGGCAGACAATGGGCCTCTCAGGGTGCAGAAGAGTATGAAGGGATGGACACTGGGAGGAGGTAACTATGGGGAGGAAGTGGGAGGGGAGCTGCTGCATTGTAAATTTTGGTCAATGACATGAGACAAAGTATATGTGAACTGCTGTATGAAAAGTGAATTTACTCTGTAAATCTTCACCCAAATCCTAATTAAAAAAAAAAAAAAAGAAGAAGCACGTGCTATGTTCCAGGTACCGTGGGGAGCCTCATGCACACACCTTCTTGTTCTGTGACTCCTTCCACAACTCCATACAAAAAACACCAAACTCAGTGCCATCAAGTCGGATCAGACGCATAGCACCCCTCCTTAGGTTTCCGAGGCAGTATCACTACGGAAGTAGATTGCCCAACCTTCCTTCTGAGGAGTGGCTAGTGGGTTTGAAACGCCAGCCTTCTGGTTAGCAGTCAAATGCCCTAGGTAGTATGCCACCAGAGCTCCCCAATTCTATTCAAGGCCTGCTTTATTCCTAGTCTCATGTCTCAGATGAGGAAACTGAGGCTTGCTGAAGTGGAGGGTCTTGACTGAGTCACACAGCAAGAAAGTGGGAGAAGTAGGACTTGGGTACAGGCAGGAAGACTGAGCGTAGGCTCCTGCTCTCTGTAGTCCTGGCCCCGCCCTTGAGTGTTCCTGCCCTCAGTAGACCCTCCTTCATGCCCCAGTTCAGCACCCAGGGCTGGATTTTGCCTGAGTGTTGCCAGGATTGCAAAAAAAAAAAAAAAAAGGGGCCGTAGAGGGGAGATGATGGCTAGACAGAAGTTTCTTCCAACACTCCAGTTCCCTTCCCCCTTCCCTGTCCCAGAGTTCCTGGATGGTGCAAACGACTACTACTGAAAGGTTGGGGGTTCAAGTTCACCCAAAAATGCCTCTGAAGAAAGCCCTGGCAATCTATTTCCAAAAAGTCAGCCAAAGCCCCACAGAGCACAGTTCTGCTCTGACAAACATGGGGTTGCCATGAGTAGGAGTTGACACCACGGCAACTGTTGTGTTTGGTCTTTCCCTGTCCCTCCGAGTTCCTGGCAGGCTGGGGGGATGAATCAGGAGTAAGTTGCCTCATCCCTTTGGGAGGATCTCAGAAGACATGAACTGGAAAAGCCCCCACTCTCATCCTCATCCAACATTCTCAACTCCCAGGTGGGGAAACTGAGGCCTGGAGAGGACGAAGCCCAGTCTCAGGTCATTCAGAGTCCAGAGCAGGCCCAAGTGTCCAACTGGGGTCCCTCCGAGGATGCTCATGGGGGTCGGGAAGGGGGATGTCCAGCCTGAGGGCCAGATGGACCACCAGGCTCCCAGGAATGATACATATGCTCTGTGCCTGCCAATCAGAAGAAGAAGCCCTTCTTGAGCACTTCTGTGTGCCAGACACCACTGCCAGGCATGGGAGGGAGCAAAGGTGCCTGGCAGGAACCTCCTCTCCCTTAGCCCAAGAACAGGTGGGTTGGAGGCAGGAGAGGGTGAGTAAAGGGACAGACAGACTGACACTAATGCCATAGGGCCTCCTCACAGATGTGACACCAGAGCTCCCATCAGCATCTCAGGAGGACCTCCTCTGCCCCCAGACCACCCCGGCCAGAAAACCCATTTTATGAGTACCTCATGGGAAAGGACCCCCCAAAGTCTCCCACCTACAGGACCCTGCTTCCCGACCCTCAGTGCACTTGGTAAGTTGGGGGGCTGATGGGCGGGGGAGAGAACATTCTTCCTGGCAGTTGAAAGAGTTTTGGTATTTTCACAAGGGCACATGTAATATTTAAATTACTTCCACTCGGCACAACTAAGCGCCTGCCTCGGCTTCCCAGGTGAATTTGTAGGCGCTGAAATGGTCTAATTTCCCACACAAGCCATGTCAAATATAATTTGGGTGCAAAGTTAGTAATTATATGTAACATCAGTCTGATGTTAAAAACACTGAAAAATTTAGCAAGAAGAGACGACTAGAGAGACACAAGTCTGAGGCCCAGCCAGAAGAAGGCAGGCCCGGGCCCTGCCAAAGCCAAAGTCTTTAATTAATAATAGCATGTTTTCAGGGACTCAAAGGACGCAGGTCCCCAACTGTCTGAAGCTCCTTTGTCTACCAATTATCAGCATTTGGGGGGAGACAGCCAGGGAGGAAGTAGGGAGGGCGCCTAGATCCCAGCTGAGAAACTGTCGAGGTTTGGACTAGGGTCTCAGCCTGTGGGCTGCCAGTGACCCTGCTCTGCTCCCCTGCACCCAGAGACCTGCTCCTTGTGTCCAGGGTCAGTGGACGAGTGGACTTGTGTCCCCTGGACTCTGGGCAAATTGTGGGGAGGAGGTGAGGTTTGGCTATGAGCCAAGCAGTCCTGGTAGGCTTAAGGGGCTAGGAACTATACTCATGCCTCTAGGGTTTAAGTGTTGTTTCCAGCCCCCCCCCACCCCGCCCCTTCTTTTCAAAGAATATAATGAGCACTTCCTGTGAGGACAGGAGCCACGTCTTGTTTGCTCACCCTTGTGTTCTGGCCATCTGACACATAGTGCTCTTCTTAGCTGCCTGGCAAGTAGGCTCCTGACTCACGACCACTCCATGCGTAACAGAAGGAAGTGCTCCCCAGGGCTGCGTCCTCCCACAATGAGCTGCAGATCAGACCATTGTGATCCATAGGGTTCTCACTGGCTGATTTTCAGAAGTAGATCACCAGGCCTTTCTTCCTACTCCATCTTAGTTTGGAAGCTCCACTGAAAACTGGTGAGCAACAAAGCAATGCAAGCGTCCACAGACAGACGAGTGGTAACTGTGCATGGGGTGTGCTGGCTGGGAATTGGGCCCAGGCCTCCTGCACGGAAAGGGAGAATTCTACCCCTGAACCACTAATGCCTCCAAAACAAGTTGTCATCAAGTGCATTCCGACTCTGTGTGTTAGAACGGAACTGTGCTCCGTAAGGCATTTAGTGGTTGATGGTTTGGAAGCAGATCTCCAGGGCTTTCTTCTGAGGCATCACTGGATGGACTTGATTTTCCAATCTTTGTTATTGTTGTTAGGTGCCAGTGAGTCAGCTCTGACTCATAGCAAACCTGTGTACAACAGAATGAAACACTGCCTGGTCTTGTGCTAGCCTCACAATCCCTGCCACACTGAGCCCATCATTGCAGCCACTGTGTTAATGCATCTCGTTGAGGGCTTCCCCTTTTTTGATGACCCTCCACTTTACCAACCATGACATCCTTCTCCAGGGCATGGTCCTTTCTGACAACATGGCCAAAGTAGGTGAGACGAAATCTGGCCATTCTGGTTTCCAAGGAGCATTCTAGCTGCACTTCTTCCAGGACAGATTTGTTAGTTCTCTGGCAGTCCATGGTGTTTTCAGTATTCTTCACCAACATCACAACTCAAACGCATAAACTCTTCTTCGATCTTCCTTATTCATTGCCCAGATTTCACTTGTATGTGAGACAATTGAACACACTATGGCTTGATTTTGGAGTACCTTAGTCTTCGAAGACATATCTTTGCTCTTCAGCACCTGAAAGAGGTCTTTTGTCTTTTGCAGCAGATTTGCCCAGTGCAATACATCATCTGATTTCTTGACTGTTGCTTCCATTGGTGTTGATTGTAGATCCAATTAATATGAAATCTTTGACAACTTCAATACTTTCTCCATTTATCATGATGCTGCTTATTGGTCCAGTTGTGAAGATTTTTGTTTTCTTTATGTTGAGGTATAATCAATACTATAGACTGTAGTCTTTGATGTTCATCAGTAAGTGCTTCAAGTCATCTTCACTTTCAGCAAGCAAAGTTGTGTCATTTGCATATCACAGGTGGTTAATGAGTCTTCCTCCAATCCTGATGCCACATTCGTCTTCATACAGTCCAGCTTCTCAGATTATTTGTTCAGCATACAGATTGAATAAGTATGGTGAAAGGATACAATCCTGATGCACTCCCTTCCTGATTTTAAACCATACAGTATCTCCTTGTTCTGTTCAAATGACAGCCTCTTGGTTTACGTACAGGTTCCTTATGAGCACAATTAAGTGTTCTGGAATTCCCATTCTTTTCAATGTTATCCATAATTTTTTATGATCCACACAATCGAATGCTTTTGCATAGTCAATGAAACACAAGTAAACATCTTTCTGTTATTCTTTGCTTTCAGCCAAGATCCATCTGAGATCAGCAATGATATCCCTCATCCCATGTCCTCTTCTGAATCCAGCTTACATTTCTGGAAGTTCTCTGTCAATATACTGAAGCAACTGTTTTTTAATTATCTTCAGCAAGATTTTACTTGCATGTGATATTAATGGTATTGTTCAATAATTTCCACATTCTGTGGGATCATCTTTCTTTGGAATGGGTACAAATATGTATCTCTTCTAGTCAGTTGGCCAGGTAGCTGTCTACCAAATTTCTTGGCATAGACAAGTAAGTACCTCCAGTGTGGCATCTGTATGTTAAAACATCTCAATGGGTATTCCATCATTTCCTGGACCCTTGTTTTTTGCCAATTCCCTTAGTGCAGCTTCAACTTCTGCCTTCAATACCATTGGTTCTTGATCATATGCCACCTCCTGAAATGGATGAAGATTGACAAGGTCTTTTTGGTACAGTGCTCTGTGTATGCCTTCCATCTTCTTTTGATGCTTCCTGCTTCATTCAATATTTTGCCCATAGAATCTTTCAATATTGCACTCAAGGCTTAGTTTTTTTCCTTAGTTATTTCAGCTTGAGAAATGCTGAATGTGTTCTTCCCTTTTGGTTTTCTAATTCCAGGTCCTTGCACATTTCATTATAGTAATTGGCTTTGTCTGCTCGAGCTGGTCTTTGAAACCTTCTATTCAGCTCTTTTATCTTGTCATTTCTTCCATTTGCTTTAGCAACTCTCTGTTCAAGTGCAAGTTTCAGAGTCTCTTCTGACATCCATTTTGGTCTTTTCTTCCTTTCTTGTCTTTTTAATGACCTCTTGGTTTCTTCATGGATACTGTTCTTGATATCATCCCATACTTCTTCTGGTTTTCAGTCATTGGTGTTCAATGCATCAAATCTATTCTTTAGATGGTCTCTAAATTCAGGAGGGATATATCCAAGGTCATATTTTGGCTCTTGTGGACTTGTTTTAATTGTCTTCTACTTCAACTTGAACTTGCATATGAGCAGTTGATGGTCTGTACCACAATCAACTCCTGGCCTTGTTTTGGCTGAAGATATTGAGCTTTTCCATCTCCTCTTGCCACAGATGTAGTCAATCTCCTTCCTGTGTACTCCATCTGGTGAAGTCCATGTGTATAGCCACCATTTGTGTTGTTGAAAAAGGTACTTTCAATGAATAAATTATTGGTCTTGCAAAATTCTATCATGTGATATCCAGCATCTTTCTGGCCATATTTTCCAGTTCCTGGTGATTCTTCTTTGTTTCCAACTTCTGCATTCCAATCACAAGTAATTATCAACACATCTTGATTGCATGTTTGGTCAATTTCAGACTGCAGAAGTTGGTAAAAATTTTCAATTTCCTCATCTTTGGCTTTGGTGGTTGATGTGTAAATTTGAATAATAGTAGTATTGACTGGTCTTCCTTGTAAGCATATGGATATTATCCTATCACTGACAGCATTGTACTTCAGGATAGATCTTGAAACATTCTTTGTGACAATGAATGTCACACCATTCCTCTTCAATTTGTCATTCCTGGCATGGTAGATCATATGGTTGTGTGATTCAAAATGGCCAAAAACAGACCATGTTAGATCATATATGCCTAGGATATTGACCTTTATGCATTCCATTTCATTTCTGACAACTTCTAATTTTCCTAGATTCATATGTCATGCATTCCATGTTCCTATTATTAATGGGTGTTTGCAGCTGTTTCTTCTCATTTTGAGTTGGACCAACCTTTAGGTTAGCATTAATTGTTTGCACCACCCAGGGACTCCTGGCATATAGTAGGCACTCCACAAATTTTATTAAATGATTGTACTATGTGAAACTAAAAAAAAAAAAAAAAAAAAATCCTCCCTCATGGAGTCAATTCTGGCTCATAGCCACCCTGTAGAACAGAGTCCAACTCCCCCATGGGATTTCCAAGGCCATAAATCTTTCCAGAAACAGACTGCCTCATTGTTCTCCCACGGGGCCACCAGTGGTCTTGAACTTCTGGCTTTTTGGTTAGAAGCCAAATGATTTAGCCACTGTGCCACCAGAACTCTTTATGTACTATGTGAAACAAACTCTTAAGTCCTCCTCACTCTAACCCTGTATGGATAGAGTGAGACCTCCACCCTGAGGAGAATATACATGATACCTTAAAGCAGTCAAGAGGACAGGAACAGAACCTGAGGGAAGGAGAATTATAGTTCCACCCTTACAAATGTTATGACCTTGAGACAGTTTCCAAAACCCTCTCTCAGTTTCTTCACCTGTAAAATGGGCATAATAATAATAGAGATGGGCATCACTCCTTCCAGGATTGCAGTGAGATAATCTTCCTCAGGTTCTCAGAACAGTGCCCAGCAGGGAGCTCTTGTTTTGCTTGGTAAGATTGCTTCTTGGAAGGGGTAGCCAGAGGCTGTGTGAGGGAAGAGGAGAGAGGGAGCCGCTAACAGGGCAGAGGAACCTAAAGTGAAGAATAGCAATTTCCACTTGTGGTAGTTAAGGTTGTGTCAACTTGGCTGGGGCTGGTTATGAGTTGCTGGGGCAGCTTGGTGTAGTTATTCCCCATCATGAGACGGGTAATCAACTCCATGGTGGAATTTACTGTAAGCAGTACAGTAGCTGCTTTAGGGATATAGTCTGCTCCCAGTATATAAGAAGTAGCTTTGAGGATGGTCTTGAGCTTTGGTGGCATGTCTGGATCCTGCATTTGGCCAAGTCTTCATTTCAATGGTCTACTGTATTGTCTGCTGATCTTGGGACTGTTAATGGACTTGAATTAGTGGCCTGCCATGTTGCTTGATAATTTTGGGACTGTGCCATTTTACTTGTTGACCTTGAGTTTGTCAGCCTTGGCAGCGAGCAGCTGCCTGAGTTAACAGAAGCCTCCACCTCTAGTGGGATGGGAGCAAGAGGCAGAATTGAAGCCCAAGGTCAAGGGGCCTTTACCCAGCCCCTAAAGCTGGCACTTTGAACTCAGACTTCTAACCTCCAAAACTGTAAGAGAATAAATCTCTGTTTGTTAAAGCCCCCCATTTGTGGTATTTTTTTGTTAGAGTGGCAGTAGAGAACCAAAACACCAGTGGACAGTTTGGCAAAGTTTCTACTGTTGGGGTGTGACATAGCCTGATTTTCTTGATTCCCTAAAAAATCTACATAGGAAATTCTCTTCTCTTTTGGGTATGTGTTTGCAGTGTGTCTGTGTGGTCCAGGTGACACCAAGGGCACCTACAGGTGAGGTGGTACCTACAGGGTGGGGCCTATTATTAATCACATTTTGTTGATGTGAAAGCATGGCTCAGAGAGGTTAAGTAATATGCCCACAATTCACACTTTTGCAAGATTGTTTGCCTTTGGATTCCATGCTCTTAACCTCTGTGCTGCACTGAATATCCTAGAAGATTCTACTGAATAATAACAAAACCAGTAGCTTAACTGTTAATTAAGAACTTTTTTTTCTTAAGTTGCCATCAAGTTGGCATTGAGTCACAGTGACCTCATGTATCATGGAACTAAATACTACCTGATCCGGCTCCAGTCCCATGATCGGATCACGTGAGCCACAGGATTTTTGTTGACTGCTTTTTCAGATGTAGATAACCCCGCTTTTCTTCCTAGCTTGCCTTTGTCTACAAGCTCCACTGAAACCTTTCCAGTATCATAGCAAAGTGCAAGCCTCCACTGACAGACAGGTGGCCAGGAACCAAACCTGCTGCATGGGAGGCAAGAATTCTACCACTGAACCACCACCAGTGCCTCTTACTGGGAGCCAGACACCCTGCTAAGCCCTTTATGAAGTTTGTCCCATTTCATCTTCTTAACAAGGCTGTGAAGTGGGTACTATTATTAGCCCCCTTTTTATAGATGAGGAAGCTATGGCACAGAGAGGTCAAATAACTTGGTCAAATCTCATAATGTGGGAAGTGGAATGAAATCTAGGCTGACCCAGAGGAGCTGATGCCTTTCACTGTAAAGAGCTCACCTCCGCCAGGCCCTGTCCTTACCCTGAACCCTGGCCCCAGCCCAACCCTCTACACAGCGGGTCTTAGCCCTGGCTGCCCACTGGGATCATCAGGGGACCATTACAACCCAGGGGTCCTGGTTTAAAGTGGTCACTCCCTGGTGACTCTAATGTTGAAAATGACTGCCTTCACCCTACTTCAGCCAAATCCTCTTAAATTTTGAGCAGCGCTTCTCAAACTGCGGTGAGCAACCGAATCAGCTGGGAGTCATATGAAAATGCAGATTCCAGTGCAGTAGGGCTTGATAGCCTGGAGCCTGGGGTTCTGCCTCTCTATCAAGCTCCTGGGTGATGGTGATACTGGTAAGGACCCCACTTTGAGAAGGAAGGTTCATGTTTGAATCACCTGGGTGCTTTGATCAAATACCTGTGTCCAAACTACATCTCATACCTCATTAAATCAGAATCTCCATGGCAGCAGCTTGGACACCAGTATTTCTAATCACCCCAAGTGATTCAACCAGGGTTGAGAGCTACAGCTTTGAACTACATCTCGTACAGAACTTGCTGGAGCCAAATCCTATAAAACCTTAGGCTTCAATAGCCTTCTTTGGAGGTTTGGATTCCGTGGGTCTGGGATGGAACCCAGGAATGGACATTTTTAGTAAACTGCCCAGGGGTTGCTGAGGCACATGGAGTTGGGCCATCGCAAGAAACACTTCTCCGTTATGTTAAGTGAAATCAGCATGACACAAAAGGACAAATATTGTATGATTGCACCTACATGAAATACCTAGAATAGGCCAATGCACAGAGAAAGTAGAGTTTACCCTGGGAATGGCGAGTTATCGCTCAATGGGTACAGAGTTTCTGGTTGGGTCATAAGGGGATTTGAAAATAGATAATGGTGATGGTTATACAACGTGATGAATATAATTAATGCCACTGAACCGTACACTTAAAAACGGTTAAAATGGCAAATGTTATGTTGTATATATTTTACCACAATGAAAAATATTTAAGTGTTTTTCAAAAAAAAAGAAAGAAAGAAACATGCCTTTAATTTCCTCACCCTCAGCCCTGCTCAGCTCAACCCTCTAAAGTTATATCAATTCCACCCCACCCCAGCCAGTAGGGCCTGTTCACTGGGCTTATATGACCCCATTCCCTAGGGCTGAAGACCTCCCACACAGAGAGAAGGAAAAGACAACAAGGGAGATTGAAGGCAAGGTTGATGAGGGGCTAGCCCAGCCTACAGCCACCTGTTACCAGAGCCCGGAAGTCAGATTTGCCCTAGGCCAGGCAGGGAAATAGGACTCCTGGCTTCCCAGGAGGTGGGGGGAAGGAGAAGAGATTGGAAAACAAGACAGAAGGACTCCTGTCTAGTCAGTTTCTTCCCTGGCTCCCTGGACTAACCACTTGGGCAAGTTAGGACAACACCCCCCACCCCATACCTCCATTCCCTTATTTCTAAAATAAAGAGAATAATCTCGCCCCACCTCATCTTGTATGCATGTGTACATGTGTTTTATTTTTAGATTAAAGTAATAGCTGCTCAAGTCAAACAGATCAGAAGCATGTTAAGAGCCTCTCCCCAACCTAGTCCTACAGTGGAGGTAACCACTGTTAATGGTTTCTTGTGTACAGTTCCAGACACTTTCTTTACATGTACAAACCTATATTTGTGTCTGCTTTTTTTAAAAAAAAAATGGCATTGCATATATTATTGCAGTTTGCTTTTTACACTAAGCAATATGTCATGGTCCATATTCCGTGGAGGTCTATAAAGATCTTTCTATTTGAAGGCTGCATAACATTCTGCAGCAGGGATATACCACTGTTCATTTAGCCATTCCTCTATTGACAGGCATTGAGGTTGTTTCCTCTTTCATTTTTTTTTTCTTCCTGTAATAGACAATGATGCAATGCACCCCCTCATGTGTGCACCTCTGAGTACTCCCACCACATATCCAGAGGAACATTCCAGGAGAGGACATTGTGGCTCACCCCCACTTTCTGCTTTCCATCTCTCTCGTTTTATGAGAGGTTAGCAAGCTGAGGTCCACAGTGTCCATGGACATCTTTAAGGAGAAGGGACAAGTTAGTGACAAATAACTCTCCAGTGTGGACAGGGCCAGCGTGGATTTTATACCACAGTGAGTGGGATTTCACTCAGTAACTGACTGACCACCATCACCTCCCTCACTTCTATTATTACTCAGCACCACACCATTATAAACCACAACCACTAATATTATTCCCACCAGGCTTGCCATTGACACCCACACCATCACCATAATGCCCAACACCATTATTTCCATATGAGTCAGTGTTCTCAGTTGCAGGCAACGGAACCCTCTTTTATTTAAATGGAAAAGTAACTTATGAAAGAGTATTAGGCATATTGTTGTTGTTCTTCTTCTTAGCCCTCAATTTATGGAGACCCCTGCACAATGGGATTGAATTGTTATGATCCATAGAGTTTTCATTGGTTAATTTGTGGAAGTGGCTTGCTGGACCTTTCTTCCTAGTCTGACTTAGTCTGGAAGATCCCCTGAAACCTGTTTAATACCATAGCAACATGCAAACCTCCATTGATTGACAGATGGTGGCTACACTTGAGTTGCATTGGATAGGAACTGAATCTGGATCTCCCATATACAAAGTGTGAATTCTACTACTGAGCCACCACTGCCTCTCTTTAGGCATGTACCTAAATGTAAAATCTAAACCTATAAAATGCCTAGAGGGAAAAAAATCAGAGAGAAAATTCCTCATGACTTTGGGTTAAGCAAAAATTTCTTAGGACACAAAAGCCAGTCCATGAAAGAAAAAATTAAAAACTAAATTAAATTGTGTTTCATCAAAATTAAAACTTCTCCTCTGGAAAAAGACACTTAAGCAAATAAAAGACAAACCACAAACTAGGAGAAAATATTTGCAAGATGCAAATCTGATAAAGTGCTGGTAACCAGAATATATAAAGAACTCTCTAAATTCAATAGCAAGAAAATGAACAACCAAAAAAAATTATGGGCAAAGGATTTAAGTGGACACACCACCAATAAAGATATATGGATAGCCAATAAATACATGGAAAGATGTCCAACATTATTAGTTATTGTTGTTGTTCTTAGGTGCCACTAAGTTGATTCCAACTCATAGCGACCCTATGTACAACAGAATGAAACATTGCCTGGTCATGTGCCATAATATATCAGACAGTGTTTCATTTGTTATTCATAATGTATACACTTGCCAATTTTTTGAAAAGTGGATGCCCCCCCCCTTCCTTCTTCTCAGTCTATCTTAGTCTGGAAGCTCAGCTGAAACCTGTCCACAATGGGTGACCCTGCTGGTATTTGAAATACTGGTGGCATAGCCTCCAGCCTCACAGCAACACACAAGCCACCACAGGATGACAAACTGACAGACAAGTTGTCATTAGTCATTAGGAACATGCAGCACATGGAACATTCTCCAGGATAGACCATATGTTAGGCCA